>NW_007726955.1:48176-91166 GCF_000696425.1 Galeopterus variegatus | reverse complement strand
GGGAAAAAAATAAAAAAAAAAAAAAAAAAAAACATGTGGAGGTAGTAAGCGTAGAGATTAGGGGGAGATTTGGGGACCAGACTGCTTGTGGTCATACCACATAGACTTTATAAGTCTATCTGCTCAAAATCACCTCCTTCTGGAGGCCTGCCATGACTACTCATTTAAAATAAGTTGTCCCACTATCCCCATCACTCTCTAGGCCACTCTCTTGTTTTATTATCCTCCGAATACTTATCAATCCCTGGAAAAGCATCTCTACTTAAAATCTACATGTTAACCTTCTTATCTCCTCAGTAGAATGTAAGCTCCCCAAGATCAGGGCTTTCTCTGTGTCAGAACATATAATTGTGGCTGGCACCTAGTTGAGAGTCAACAAACGTTTCTGCATAAATGAATGTACTGTGAATAATGGAAGAATATGAGTCTCCATGTAAGTGGGTGGAAGGAGAGACAAAGGAGGGGTAGAGAAAGAGACTATCTTATTTAATCTTCATTCCCCTATTGAAGTTCCGCTATTCCAATAAAGGGAGCAGCCACCAAACCGAAAGAGAAACAAAAGAAGCTAATTCTTGGCTATTTGTGCTTTGTGGTAATTTAAGGGATTTTCACGGATAATTTTGACAAATGCAATTTTTTTCACCTTAGGCACTGGCATTAGAAACTTAACACCCTATCTGAGATGTGGTTTCTAACACTCATAAAAAGGTTGGCCTACAGAGGGTGCTAGTTCACTTCCAAAAACTAAAGTAAGTGCTCAAGCTTTCGCTGGGTCCTGGGAAGAGATTCCAAAGCAAGGAAGGAAACAGCCTGGTAACAATGAATGAAACTTACAAATGGTCACATTTTGCTCCATAACCAATGTTTAGGAAAAAAAGAAAGCAATCTGTGAAAATGCCAGAATCATTCAAAGACCTCTCCCAAGGAAAGGAAGTTGCATCATTTTTCAAATGCAAAGAAGCTCGGCTAAGAGAAGCGTCCAGAAGTGGAGAAGGGCTGAATGTGCCATTAGAGGGAAGACAGGCTGGGAGAAGCTGCACGTCCTGCGGGGAGGGGAGACTGGCGGGCCCCTGCCACACTCCACCCCACCCTTCCTACTGGGACATGAGGACTTTAAGCCCTGGGTGAGATGCCTGGAGACTCTGTAAAAAGGGGAGTGTTCTGACAGCTCCTTAATTGAGCTCCCTTGGTTTCAGTATCCAGCAAGGGATCCTGCATGGCCTGTCGTGGGGGTAGGGGAGGGTGGGCTATTTGTGAGTTTTGAAATATGTAGTTTGTCACAGCAGGGATAAGGTCAAGGGAGCCTGGCAGCAGGGAGGAGCCTCTTCCATGTCTGGATCTGCATGGAAATGTTCAGGAGAAGAAATGGCGAGTTCTCGTGGAAGCTCTGCAATGAGCTCTAGAATGAACTCTCTAGAGGGAGCAACAATTGAGGCAGCTTTGACAGTCCAGAGCTAACCTCAAGTCTGAGATTCTTGATCCTAGTACTCTAGCTGTCATATTCCAGTGATCACAGGCAAAAGTTTCAAGGAAAACTTAGACTCAAAGATCTGTAAGAGCTGTTACACATCTTATTGCATGGTTCTTTCACTTGGTGGTTGTCCTTGCTTTGGTTAGTTCAAAGAGGCTTAGTCACTTTATTGTAATGTTCAATGGCTAAACTTTAAACAAAAATCAACAAAGGGCAAGTAAGTTTGTGAAAACAATCAGCCACCTCCCTCAATTTACTCATAAAATCGATCATATCAGTTTTTTGGCACAGTGTAAGGAAAACGTCAGTTTTACCAATGAACTGTCTCAGTGATTAAATTTGGAAGATATAACTACAATCTAAGATGTTAATCTTTAAAAAAAAAGAATGTATATCTTTCAAACACATGTTCGAGATTCTGAAGTCAGGTTCTTTTTTTCTTAAAAAAAATGTAGTTTTATTAATATTAGTTTTTACATTCTAGGATGTTGTTGCAGAGCAGTTGGGAGGGAGGGGGAGAGGAGAAAGGGGAGAGAAATGGGATGGAAAGAGGAAGGAGGAGGGGTGGGATTGAGGCCTGTGGCACCCCCCTCAATCCCACAGGGGAGACCAGGGGTCTTCCAGTGGTGGCTTGGTCACTGCCAGGCTGGGTACAGATGTCAGGGGGTGTGGCAAAAGCCCTGGCCCCCCACCATCCCAGCTCGGGAACCCAGAACCCTTCTTGCTGCAGCTCGGTGGTTGCCACTGGGCTGGCTGTGGGTGTCAGGGGGGTGTGGCCGAGGCCCCCCACTGCCCTGGCTCAGGACAGCCAAGAACACTTCCTGTGGAGGCTTGGTGGTCACCCCTGGGCTGGCTGCGGGTGTCAGGGGGCATGCATGGCTGAGGCCCAAGGCCTCCCACCACCCTGGCTCAGGAAAGCCTGGGGCATGAAGTCAGGTTCTTTTCTCCCAAGGATTTCTTCCATCTCAGATGCTCAGCTAATCTTTTGTTATTTTCAACCATCATCCATGTATTCAAAGTAGAAAATCTATTTAAATGCTTAAAAATCAATGTAAGCCCACAAGCTTAAATAACAGCAAATAAAGACGGAGAAGTAACACTTATTCAGGTTTTACTGGGAGCCACTTTATGCTTTACTGTATTTGGACCTCTTAACACTACTGCGTTTTTTATGCCATGGACCAGGGTTCACATAAGGCCAAAGGCCAGGCAGGTGATGGAAATGAGCCAAGCAGGCTGCTTTATGGGGAGATGGAAAAAATGTCTCTGGGTCCTATTTTTCAAAAGAAGCCAGAAACTTGAAAACCAGAAATTCTAACTCATAGGTCCAGATATTGATTCATGAGAAGTCCAGCAATTAAAAAACAAATATATATATATATATATATATATATATATACACACATACATACACATATATATGTGTGTGTGCGTGTATATATATATATAATTTATTTTGTGGCTCACTGGTGCAGGGATTATACTCCAGACCGTGGTGTTATCAGTACCACACTTTAACCAACTGAGCTAACCGGCCAGCCCTTGGTCGTAACTGTAGGGGCGCACGGACAAAGGAATCACGCGAGACCCGGGCTAACAGTTCGCCAAGGAGGTTCCGCTTTATTCAAGGACTGCGCGTACATTTATAGGGAGCTGCGTTCCGGGGTTGGATAGGGGGTGGACGGTGTGGTAGCTGATTGGACGGGGCTGGGCAGGAGGTGAGCCTTGACCTGTGACTGGCTGAGGTTTGGAGCGGGTGGGCCTGTTTACTGTGGAGAAGAACCAGGAAGGGCGCCATATTGCCAGGGTGTGTCCCTGTTCAGGCACCCATGGGGTCCCTACACCTACAGTAACTAATTACAAGAAATGTTTTCAATACTGTGTTGACTGAATAAAGAAAGTTTGGAGCTGAACCTGGCCCAGGAACTGCTGCTTGGCAACGTCTGGTAGTGGGGTGAAAATAAGGCTCAGGAAGGTGCCGTCAACATGCTGCACAGCTGTCGGGTGACAGACAGACAGGCACACTCTTCACAGAGCCCAGGATTTCCTATTTACACCATTCTTAGATACTGACTTGTGCTGCTGATGGATACATCTATGAAGTCCTTTTAATGTATGCAAACATAGTGAACTCCTTTTTTAAAAAGCACAGTACACACATTCAAGGACGAGGTGGTCAGGCAAGTGAATACTGGTCTCCGAAGGGAGAGAGACTCAGGGCTGGAGCTCCTCTGAGGGATCCTCCCCACTGCCTGTAAAAACTCAAAAATCCAGACTTCATAAGGAGAGACTTCATTCAAAAGTATTATTGCAAGGGGCGAGAAAGGGATTGTTACAGAAGGGAGAAAGCGCTGACCATGAAGTCTGCAGGCTTCGTAAGAGGTAGACCAACAGGGTTTTTCTTTCACGGAAGGAATCAACAAGAACTGGGCGTGGGGAAGTGGAATGAAAGGGTGAGCTGATGGGAGAGCAGATCAGAGGGTTTCAGCGGAGGCCAGCCCGTGTTCTGGGGGGCTCCTTAAGGAGGGGCTGCACGCTGGCAGAGGGAGGGTGGGCCAAAGTTCAGGGGCCTGGGGAAGGAGAGAGTGTAACCAAACTTTGGTTAACAGATATTTCGTTCAATCGATCAGCGGGCACAGCCGTTCAACTAATCATTTATGAGGCCAAGAATGGGAATCTGGCAGGTGTGTGTCTGGCCTTGTCATTGTCAGGTAAGGGGAGCCTGCTGAGTCTTAGGGAAGTCGTATGGGGGTGGGTGGTCCTGGCAGTAAAACAACTTCCCAAACACAAAAGGGTGAGGAGGCTTCTTAACCCTCAGGTAAAATTCCACATTGTCAAAACATAAGTACAAGATGGACAAAGACTGAGAGTAAAATCGGGCTTATTGGGCTTATTGCCCAGTCTCAAGCTCGCTAAGTCCAAGGTGGACTTTCCCCAGTCTGAGCATCCCAGGAGGTCTTCCTATTGTTTAAGTGGCTTTTGAGTTTAAATTTCAATCATTCTAGTAAATTAGCTAACATCCGCTGTCCACCTCACAATAAAGGCCACTCTGTTAAAAACCAAATATACTCTGACAGTTTGAGTCATTTATTTAATGTCCAGAAATGTTAGAATAAAATAGGAGCGATTTGTCATTTTAAATATAGTAGCCACATTAAAAATAAGCAGAAAGAGTAATTTAAAAATTTTTTCAGCATGTAATCAATATAAAAAATTAATATTCTATATATTTCATATTCTTTTTGCATTATACTGAGTCTTCAAAATTTTATGTATCTTTTACACTAACAACACATCTCAATTTGGACTTGCTATGGAAGGGGATCAGGATATGCCACCCCAAAATATGCCACATTGGCATAAGAATTATTTTGAGCTGGAGGCAGCTGATCATCAACAGATGCAGGAAGAGTTCTCTGCCCTCCCCTTATCTGCATAAAAACAGACCATAAATTTCCCTTTGTGAAGATCCCTGTTCCCCACCACTCCCCATTCCAGGAAGGGAAGAATGACTCTTACCACTGGGACACTGAGATTAGTTTGCATAAACAGACCTTATTAAAATAACCCTTACCTTTCATTAGTTCCCCCCTCTACAATCAGCCCTCCATACCTTTGGGTTCTGCATTTGTGGCTTCAATCAACTGCAGGTTGAAAGTATTAAAAAAAAATGCATCTGTACTGAACTTGTCTGGATTTTTCTTCTTGTCACTATTCTCTAAACAATACAGTATAATAACTATTCACATAGGATTTACATTGTATTAGGTATTATAAGTAACCTAGAGATGATTTAAAGTACGTGGGAGGATGTGCACAGGATACATGCAAATACTATGCCATTTTATATCAACCTAGAGATGATTTAAAGTATGTAGAGGATGTGCAAAGGTTGCATGCAAATATTATGCCATTTGGGTATCCAAGGGAGATCCTGGAACCAATCCCCAGGGATATCTAGAGACAACTGTATTTCCTAGTCACTTCCACATGATTTATTGTCCCTTGAAACTCAAGCTCTCTTTTCTTTATTAAAATGTGTATCAGTAGAGCCACTATTTGCTTTCTGTACAGTTCTAGTTTGTTTGTTTTTTTTAAAGATGACCGGTAAGGGGATCTTAACCCTTGGCTTGGTGTTGTCAGCACCACGCTCTCCAAGTGAGCTAACCGGCCATCCCTATATAGGATCCAAACCCGTGGATATAAACCCCCAAACCTAACTGCTTCTTTGAATTTCCCTTTTCTGTGAACTCCCATGCATGTAAATATTAATCAAAATTGTATGCCTTTTCTCCTATTAATCTGTCTTTTGTTAGTTTAATTCATAGGCCCTGGGTACTGAATAAAAGAGGGTGGAGGGGAATTTTTCTTCCTTAACACTACACTTCAAGTGCTCAATAGCCTATTAGACAATGCTGGTTTAAGAGAAAAATGTGTAGTGTAAATTATTTCTAATCTGCCCTTTATTTTTTCTTACATAAGACTATTTTTGTCAGTACTTTCCATGTTTGCAGAAACTCAACCGAAACAGTGTTATATTTTAGCAATTAATAACGATTAATAACTTAATTGAGTCTATAATATCTCAGTTTTATATTCTTGAAGATTCCAGAGATGAGAAAAAGGCCATTTCTTTCCCAAATTTCTTCACATTTTTGGTCCTGAAAAAGTCATTACTAATAGTTTTCCAAAGTAAAAAAAAAAAAAAAAAAGTCAATTCAAAAATTGTATGTAGTTTTAATTTAAAAAACAAATAAGTAAAACAAGCTAAGTCAAAGCAAGGATCAGATTTGTACCTTGGCGGGATTTTCTACTCTGTAATAAACTAGCAGTGCTTTTACACTAGATCCCACGCAGGAAAATTCTTTGGGGCCATACTAAAATAACCACAAGTTTTGAAGTTAGTTAGAAGTATAAATCATTATGTTATAAATAGTAGGATGTTCCATTCAATAGTTTTAATTATTTCATATCTTTGAAACAACAAATGGAGTTGATTAAAGCATAACTCGATTTATTAAAATCTAATTGAAGGCATGTGTTTGGGAACTTCTATTATTTCTCCGAAAATATAACAATGTGCCCTTTTATCCCTTTGTTTGTTTTTGGCTTCATTTAAAATTTATACAAGTGTTCAATGCCTAAAATCTAAGATTAGGATTAGGTATAAAATCACCACATCACTGTTATTTTATTCTTCCCACCACAACCTGTCAGACATAAAAGATGAATTGCAGACCTGTCTTCCTGCTTTTCTTTCACGATCTGCTCTGCTACCGCACTTGTCTACTTATCTGAATGAAGAATTATGCCTTGGCAGTCAAATAAAAATAATATTTCTTTCTCTTCAGTTTATCTTTACTCCCCAAAAATATATTGGTCATTGTACACTCTGGCAAAGGAAAAGATGAGAATTCACCATTAATAGGCCCAGTAGTCTTTATGGTGATATCAATAAATGAATGAACGTATGAGTGAGTAAATGAATAAATATGGCCATAACATAGGATGTAACAAATAACCAGGTAACTGGTGTTAGGATCAATACTTAGTTCTGGGAAGGCTCCGATTGTCATTCATGGTCCTTGTCCAATCTTCCAGGAGTACTCTATGATGACTATTCTCTGGAAACTTGTATAGAAATTAATCTGCAGAAGGTTATGGATATTTGGGGCTATTGGTACAATTCCTCAAAAGAAGTGAAGGTCTGATAAGATCTGAACAGCTCCTCTACTCTTTCCTTTCTGCCACATCACAAACACAAAATCCACAAAATTCAGCTGTTACTTCAATTATTCCCCTAAAATCTAGAACTGTAAGGCCGGCCCGTGGCTCACTCGGGAGAGCATGGTGCTGATAACACCAAGGCCACGGGTTTGGATCCTATACAGGGATGGCCGGTTAGCTCACTTGGAGAGCGTGGTGCTGACTACACCAAGCCAAGGGTTAAGGTCCCCTTACCGGTCATCTTTAAAAAAAAAAAAAAACAAACTAGAACTGTACAGAAAGCAAATAGTGGCTCTACTGATACTGAAAGTCAACCGCACTGTGGTGCTTCCAGCCTTTTTTCTGTTCTGACTTTGTCTCAGGGGTTTTAACTTACAGTCCACAGACCCCCTACTCTCAGGGGTTTTAACTTACAGTCCACAGACCCCCTACTCAGACCATGGCTTTGGAAAGTCTATGACCTTTTGGAAATAGCATGCCTCTCCTTTTTTTTTCATTTTTCTGCAAAGAGCTTTCAGTGTATTCTTGCAAGATTAAGAACCACTACACAAAGCAGACATGCTCAGACCATGGCTTTGGAAAGTCTATGACCTTTTGGAAATAGCATGCCTCTCCTTTTTTTTTCATTTTTCTGCAAAGAGCTTTCAGTGTATTCTTGCAAGATTAAGAACCACTACACAAAGCAGACATGAACACTGGGAGTCAGGAAGCAACGCTGTCATATCCAGTCAACAGAAAGGAACCCATGGATGCCAGACTGTCAAGGGCCCTGCTCAGCTGCTTTGATCACAAAAACAGACCATCCTGGTCCGGCATGTCACATATCAGCAATGGGGTGTCTTTTGGAGTCACGGCTTCTGTCTACTCCATGCATAACTGTAAACCACATTAGGCTTTACTAATCAGAATATTTGGCTGCAGAGAAAAGGTCATATAGCCGTAGGATTATTAAATGGTTGTGCCTGGGTTTTCCCTGTCACCCCTATACAGGAATGGCAAGTAAAGTTAAGAGCTCCATCTTCTGATATGAAGAGCAAAGGGGGAGCTTGACCACGAGGTAACTGCTGTGTCATATCATGGAAGTCACTGTACATGAGGGATGGCTGAGGACATTCGTCTGTATAGATCGGTTTCAAAATTTATCTAGGTTATTGAACCAAAAAACCATGGGAAAAAAGCAACAATCGCACTCTTTCTTTTATTCCAAGTATTTATGAGGGTCACTAATGAGAGCAATTTATCTTTCTGAGAAGTTCTGTGTTTCTGTCTTGGTCTATGTTCTTCTGATTAAAGAGGGAGAGAATGAGAACAAATCACTTTCTCAGCAAAATTAAGCTCAGTTGCACTTTTACTCTCATAATTTAATTAATATAAAAAGCTACATGCTGTATTCTACATTATCTAATAAAGAAGAGAGCATTGAAGGGAGAATTAGAACAGTACGTTATTTATTCTGGGAATGTAAGGATGGTTCAGAGTCAGAAATTATAGCAATGTAATTTACCACTTTGATGAACTAAAGGACAAAAACACAAGGTTTTCTCTTATATGTGCAGAAAATAATGTTTGAATCAGTTGTCAACTTTTGAAAAAGGTGTTTAGAAAAAAGCAAATAGAGAAAAAGTTCCTTGACCTGCTAAAAATCATCAGCACATTTCATATTTGTTGGAGAATTATTAAAAGCATTTGCTTTAACTTTTTAACTTTTAAATCATCCTTACTTTTCATATGATATTGAACGTTTTGATCAATAAAATAAATCAAGAGAAAGAAGTGTTAACGATCAGAAGGCAGAGAGTCAAGAGACTTATTGTCCTTTACAGACGATATAAATATTCACAAAAAACTCACAAGAGACTCCACAGAAAAACAATTTAGAATTGTAAATAGAGTTCAGCAAAGATCTGGATACCTTTCTGAACTCTGTTAACCCAGGAATTAACAAAAATGCACAAAATCTCTTGGAGAAATCTTTTAAATTCTACTAAAGTAATATTTTTCCTTTTTTTTTTTTTTGCAGTTGGCTGTTAAGGGGACACGAACTCTTGACCTTGGTGTTATAACTATTTTCCCAACTTTAATGTATATACAAATCATCTGGGGATTTTATTTAAAAAGCAGATTCTGATTCAGTAGTTCTGGGCAGGGCAGGGCCTATCAGTCTACATTTCAAAACCTCCCAAGGAATGCAGCAGGTCCGTGGACCATACTTTGAGTAGCATGGTCCTGAAGCACTTAAAGAATAAGCGGAGACAGAAGACATGCTCATGTGGAATACCTTACCATTGTAAAGATTCTAATTCTCTCAAAACTAATATATGATTTTAATACAATTTCCACCAAAATCCCAATAAGATTTGGGGGTAGATGGGTATTTGCTCAATTTACATGGGGAAAAAAAAAAAAGAAGGTTCAACTTTCAGAAAAAAAAGAACAAAGGAGTGGGAAGAGAAATTCCACTACTATATATCAAGACATATAACAAAACCAAGGTAATTAAAACTCCATTGGCCGGTTAGCTCAGTTGGTTAGAGTGCGGTGCTGATAACACCGAGGTCTCAGGGTTTGATCCCTGTACTGGCCAGTCACCAAAAAAACAAAAACAAAACACCACCGCCGAGGCTGGCCGGTTAACTCACTTGGGAGAGCATAGTGCGGATCAAGGTCAAGGTTCAGATCCCTTTACCGGCCAGCCCCCAGAAAAAACAAAACAAAACCAAAAGCCCACCACTGCCAACTTGGTAATGGCACAGTAACAGACAATAAAACAACAGAACACAATAGAGTCCACAAACAGACCCCATGATCTGATTTATAAAAGAGGTGGCACCAAATCTTAGCGGAGAAAAGATAAATTAGTAAATGGTGTGGAGAAAATTGGCTTACCTTAGAGAATAAAAATTAGATCTCTAACCAACCCCCACCCCCCGCCCCCACATAAAGGAAAAGACCTACAGTGGTCTCTGTTTCTGGTTGGAATGACCTTGGGCTTCTGATCCAGAGGCAGAAAACGGAGGAGAAACAAATTCTTTCAAGCAGGTAGGCTTCCCACATAAGCACAGGGGATCTACGGCTTACCTCTCTACAATTACTTTCTCTTGGCCTTGACATTCATAGAAATTGCTCTGAGGTTCTCACAATAGACCAGTCCTTGTACATGGTCTCAGTATATGGTATTGTGAGTTTTCAAGATTTTTTTTTTTTTTTTTGGTCTTCTTATGTATTTTATTGTGAAGTTGGAAAAAAACACATTAGGAGCTGCTAACCATATGCAGGTTTAACTACATTCAGCTTTTTGATGATTGAGTCTAACATATTAGTAGTTTTTCCCAACTTTGTGTGGTTCACAAATTTGATTTTCATATCTTTGTTTTCATTCAAATTCATAATGAAAATATTTGAAAAGGTCAGGGTCATGGACAAAGCTCTCAGACAAATAATTATGAAATTTTCCACCAAGTTGATATGGACCCATTGATTAACGAGCAGTGTCCGGGAAACGCACTTTCTGATTCCTTGCCTTTATATCCCTTCTCCCTATAGCCGAGGTCACTTGATTTCCATCTATGGGCTTGGCCTTCCCATACAACTAGGAATAAGACTGGGAATTTGAAGTTCTCCAGACCAAAACTCTAGAACTCAGCTTGGGTCATGATTCCTTCTAGTACAGTACTGGCCTTTGTCCAGAAGCTGACAACTGAGAGCTGGCAGGTTAGCTCAGTTGGTTAGAGAGTGGTGCTGATAACACCAAGGTCCAGGGTTCTATCTCGGTACCTTGGGATCAGCCAGCTGCCAAGAACAAAAAATAAAGTAAAAAACAACAAAAGCTGACTGACTTTCTGCCATGTAATTCGTTCTTAAATTACCATCTTAATCAACTGCTTTTTAGCCTTACTATCCTTTTCGTGGAGTCTTCCAGGGCCCCCCATTTTCTTTCTGTGTCCTGACTGAAAGTCACAGAGTACCTCGACCCCTCAGTGACCCAGCCAGCTGCAGGCCCTCCCTGCACGCTTGAAACAAAACCAGGGCCTTGAACATTCCCAGACTCTAATAAAGGTATCTGGATTGTTGCCGAAACACTGAAACTGGCCCCATCCTGAGCCAAATTCCTTCAACCCTCATATAAACTCCATACACTGACCCCCTTGCTGCAGGCATACCCTGGCAGAACATCCCTTTTCTGTCATTGTCCACTGTGACAATATACTGCAGCACTTGTCCCTAAGTTCCCCTAAGAAATTTTTTGGACTGATCATCCTGGCGTTTAATGCATCTTTCTTTGGAATCCCAACTGGCCCCATATCAGGACAGTTTGTGACACTCCCTGGTAGGGACTCCTTTGCCACTGCTTTTGGGGTAATTCCAGCCTTGGGTTTGGTGGGATGAAACACTTTGGAGCACCTTCCATTTTTAAAAAAAAACATTTAAACTTGGGGTCTTTTTCATCTACTTCCCATAGATCCCCATACTGGAATTCTCCCCCCGACACCCCAATACAAAAATCAGAAGCCTGCAACCTTTCTGTGGTGCCAGCTCTTGCCTGCCTAGGTCTCTCTAGGTCTCTAATCATTTGCACCTGATTCTCAGTACACTGTCCATTTTTCAGTGTGCCCCACCGTTTGTAACAGACACTTGCCAACCCACTCTGTCCTGTTTGCTTGCCTGTACCATCATTTATTTAGCTGTCACAGTATTTTTTATTTTTTTTTATTACAAATTGACAAATTATATTAGAATAGGTTTATGGGGTTGTTGGGGCTCAGAAAACGATGCCTGAAAGAGAAGGCTTCAGGAGCACCCTCAGAAGCAAAGTTTCTCTGTGCTCTCTTGCCCCCCTGTGTCTGCTCCTCATTCCTCCCTGAGGCAAGGCATAGAAAATATAATCCCTCTTCCCCAAAGAGGGTCACAGAAACCAGAACCCCCTCTCCCCTGAAGCCAGCCATAAAACGCCAAAAATATGACTAACCTTCCCCTTGCCTTTCCATGTAAGAGCTGGCCATAAGGAAATTCTCTGACCTACCTTGTTTGTGAGAGTAGGTCATAGGGTCCCCATTCCAGAAGAGTCCTGCCCCATACCCAGGAGGAAGGAACGCTGCACAGAGAGGCCAAGAAGTGTCTGAACAGACAGGCCTGGCTGGGTTTCCCACTTAGTCTATCCCCATCAATCATAAACTTCTTGTCCAATCACAGTTCTGCATGGCTGTCAATTCTTTATCAAACCTAAGCACATAAAATAGTTTTCCCTGTATCTTGGGGTCTTCATTCTGAAGGCTCTCGTGTCACTTAAAACTATGATTAAACAAATTTGTTATGTTTTTTCTAATTAACCTATCTTTTGTGATAGGAGTGTTGGCCGTCATCCTCATGATGGGGAGGAAAGGGATCATCCCTTCTTTATCCCTGCAGGGTACAAAGTGACGTTATGATTTATAAATACAATGTGGGATAATTAGATCAAGCTAATTAACATATCCATTACCTCAACTATTTATCAATTTGGGGGGTGAGAACATTTGAAATTTACTGTTCGCAATTTTGAAATGTACGATACACTATTATTAACTATATTCACCACGCTGTGCCATAGATTTCAAAAAATCAAAAACCATTCCTCCTATCTAACTGAAGCTTTGTGCTCTTTGTCCCATCCCTCAACCCTCAGCTTCTGGTAACCACCATTCTACTTTCAGTGTCTATAAGTTTGATTATTTTAGATTCCACATATAAGTGAGAACATGCAGTATTTGTCTTTCTGTGCCCGGTTTATTTCACTTAGCATAATCTTCTCCAGTTCCATCCATGTTGGCACAAATGACAGAGATTATTTTGGTAGCTGGCTGGTACTGGGATCCAAACCCTTGACCTTGGTGTTATAACACCACACTCTAACCAACTGAAGTAACTGGCCAGCCCTGAACTTCCTTTCTTTTTAAGGCTGTCACAGTACCTTTAAAATGCCATGACCTGTCAGCCAGTCTTGTCTTCCTCCAGCATCTTGTCTTTCTTCATACTACATCTTCTCTTCAATAGTTTCCCATCTTGTTGTCCAAAATATTATGAGCAATTTATCAGATGATTGCTGAAATCCAATATTTGATGTCCATGACTTTCGCTGACATGTAATCTACTAATCTTATCAAAAGAGAAATGTTTAGCTTGGCACACTTGGTCTTAGTAAATCCAAAGTAGATCCTACTGTTTACTCTTTCTTTCTCTAAATACTTGCACATGAAATATTGTTTCATTATCTGGATATGGAGATTTGAATGCCAGTCTGCAGCAAAATTCTGGACCAAAAAAATCCTCCATTTTATAGTCACCAATCTATAAACAATAAGGAAATTTTACTATCTCACATCACAAGAAATTCTGGGGTAGGGTGGCTTTGGGTTGGTTGATTCAGCAGCTCAATAATATTATTAAAGACCCAGATTGTTTCCATATCTCTGCTCTGCTGTTATCACTATGATGGCCTTGTCCTTGGCTGGTTCCCTTCATGGGTGCAAGGAAGCTGCCATAGCTCCAAGTATCATGCCCAGCCAAAAATAAGGACTGCTTTTCCTATAAGTCTTCTCTCAGGAGCAAGGAAATCTTTCCTAAAAGCTCCCTCTACCTGATCTCTCATCACATTTTATTGCATAGAACTGGGTCACCTGCCCCCTCCAAACCAATCACTGGCAAGCTGTGACAGATCAGAATTTAATCCTGAGACATAGGGAAGGGATGGGCAATCCCTCCAAATTGGCTCTTCACCAGACAGGAGAAAGTGGGCAAAGGCACTAGGCTAGCAACCATACTGTCTGCTCCAGACAGAAGGAATTACTTCCTAATTTAGAGGGGGGAGATATTCAAAGACAGCTACTGATGAAGACCCATTAAAATAGCATGCACATGTATTGATATTCAACACTGTAGCCCTAGGATATGTACAATTGATTACGTTTCAATATATAAATAAAAAACAAAAATAAAAAAATAAAATAGCATGGATTTTTATCTATTCAAAATAGTTTAAAGCAGGATTGTGTCCAAAACAAAGAGGCAGATTAAGTTATCTCTAAAATTCCCTGCCAACTGCTTAATGCTGGGATTCTGTTCTCATTGTTTTCACTGGGGCAACTGCTTGCAATTTGGAATTGTGCACATCAGCAGTGTTTGTGCTGCCAGCGAAAGTGCACAGTTGCTGATCTGCGAGCAATTCCCTGAATAGCACATTTGTGGAAACCTGAGTCACAGGAATTCTAGGTACTGTGAATCCATAATCTGAACAATTTTCTGAATGTGTTACATCTTAGACACTGGCAGCATCCCCGTAAATAAACTATAATGAAACAATAGACATGACGCAAGGTTAGGCAAAGCAAAGAAGGTTTAGCTAACTGGTTTTTCAATGGCAATGTTTCTTTTTATTTATTTTGGGCTGAAAGCAGGTGATTGTGTTAAATAAGGCAATAAAATTAAATGTGGATGTTAAGGCTGCAATGGAAGAAAACTTGCAGAAAAGTTGACCTGCAAGTTGACTCATTTAATCACGTACTTTACTGTGCTACCTGGGGAACTATTCAAATAAAATACAATCCATATGACTTCCACCTGAGCAACCCAAGTTCTTTCAGAGCTAACTAGGGGAGGGGAGGAGAAAATTACACAGAAAAGAGAGTTATTTTTGTGGCAGTCAAGGTATGATTACTTGTAGCTCCATAAATTATCAGCCAAAGTTCTCTCTTCTCCAGCAGTAAAAATAGGGATGCGTAGCTGAATGTAAGTGATACTGCAGGGGTAAAATCATAGTCATCAAAACTCAACAACTGATTGGATTTAGAGAGCAAGAAAGAAGAGCTGAAGATAATGCTGGGCTTTCTCGTTGAGGGGTTTTATTAATATTGCTGAGCAATTACTGCATGATGGATACTGAGCTAAGTGCTTAATATAATTATTGTGTCTCTTATTTCTCCCAGTAGTTCTACTGGTTACTATTCTTATTTCCATTTTACGGTACAAGAAACTGAGGCTTCATGGGCTAACTTTGTAAATGACAGAGGTGAGATTAAAATATAGATCCCACTTCATCACTGCTATCTTGTTTTTCTGGGTGGGGAGGAAGAAAATGAGGAGTTTCCATTTAGACAAATTGAGTTTTAAGTGTTGGCAGGACATTCAGCTGAAGATGCCCACTAGGCTGTAGGAAAAGTGATTCTAAGTTCAGAAAACCATTTAGGATGGAGGATAGATCTGGCAGTTACTTGCTGAGAAGTACAAGTTAAAATCATGAGCTTGCCCTTGAAGAATCTGAGTTCTACTAGTTCAGTTGTGTTGTGTGGGTTTCTCTATGCATCTCAGGCATTAGGAATTAAAAGAAAAATTGATTGGTTTATTGGCTGGGCTTATTGTCTGACTGGTCTTCTGACTGCCTGAGTGACTTTAGGCAAATCACTTACATATTCTGAGCCTCTGTAAAGTGAAGTGTCTTCCAGCTCTGAAACCCTAGACAATTGAAGGCCTGGGTTAAGGCAGTAGAAGTGAGAAGATGAGAGCAAGAGTTATGCAGAGACCACTAATTACATGCCAGAATGTGAGAGTGAGGGAGAGAGAGAAAAGGAGATAACTTTTCTAGCCTGAGAGTTTAGGAGAATTATAGCAGAATTGACCAATGTAGGGAAGAGCGTGGTGCCAGAGATTTTGGGAGAGATGATAATGATCTTTGTTTTGGATATGCAAACTTTGAGGTGGTGTTCACATGGGATTTCTTCGGGCTTGGTAATTAAACTGCCAGAACAGAAACATTTATTTATACATATGCTGAACTAGATTTGAAGGTTAGAGGGTAGAGCCAGGTGACTTAATAACCTTTGAGATCTCTTCCATCTCTATGCCTTTCTGACAACAGTCTGCACAACAATGTGACTCACTGGTTATGTTGGGTTACCTCACAGTGGATCAGCTGGTTTTCGTGCCACCTGGCAAAGGAAAAAGCACTGTCAATATTTTCTGAATGAGTGCTTGTGTATTTCAGAGTATTTTAGGTATTTTCCCATGTTGCTTTGCCCCCCACGGATTTGTCACCCTTCTTCCCCTGGGTGACAGAGCCACAAAGGATTACTCAAAGCCCATCTCTTCTGAGCGGTGAGAAGCCCCAAAGTGGTTAATTTCCCAGAACCCTCAAGAGAGAGGCATTTCTTTCATTTGGAAATTAACCCCGAACTGGGGTTTTCTTCCTGCATTTATTCTTTAGCCCAGGAAGTTACAGCAAGAGACATACGTGGGGTTAAAGTTTTAACAAGTTTAACAATAGAAGCTGGTAACATTCAGTAAAAACAAGTCAGATGACATTCCATTAAGGCAATTAAGTGGCCCACCAACAAAACTTGATCTTAGCAAACATTCCTTCTGAGAAGCTGGTAACATTCAGTAAAAACAAGTCAGATGACATTCCATTAAGGCAATTAAGTGGCCCACCAACAAAACTTGATCTTAGCAAACATTCCTTCTGACAGAACTACTTAGGCTCAGAGATCACACATCAAGTCATGGATGGGGTTGAAATTAGAGCTGCTGATTCTAGTGTCTGTGATGCCTGAGCTCAATTCCAATCAACAAACACTTATCAACCACCCACTGTGTAGCAAGACCACTGAGCTACAGGCCAAAGAAAGATTTCGATATAATGAACATTGTATTGAATACCTACTGTGTATCGGGTCCACACGTGACAACATGGCAGGATTTTGCACAGAGCACAGACATCTACAAAAAAGGGGGATGGAAGAATAGTCAAGGGAAAGTTGTATCTCCTTCCTTGGGGGCCTCTTTTCTTTGTCCAGGGCCAGAAAAAGGGTATCAGGACATGGAGGACTTCCCTCCCCTCCCCATGAACCCTTCATCTGAACCTCTTCCGAGGGCCCCGTGGGTGAGCGGAGACCCCTGCCATCTCTCACTCACTAATAAGCGAATGAGGCTCTTCATTGAGTTGAGGCGGGGCTGCTGGGATGCTGAGTTATATTTATACAATTTGTACATCATCTATCAGGTCCTCCTGAGGAAACCAGGCACCACTTGTGCAGGAGGCAGCAGCCTCGGTCAGCTTTTCAGTTCCCCAGGACAGTCACAATCCTCGATACTCCCCAGCCTTTCAGCTCCTAAGGTGACCCACACACCAAAGATACACAAGCGAGTGGGGGTCACATGTGCCAGTGTAGGCAGGCAGGGTGGGCAGAGGACATTTCTTGTTTCTCATTTATTTTTGTTTTGGGCAGCTGGCCATTACAGGGTTTGAACACCGGATGTTGGTGGTATCAGCACCATGCTCTAACCAAGAGGACACTTCTGAGTAAAGCGCTGGCTAGGAGATGCACTTGCTGTGTAGGCAGGAAGAACAGAGCCTCCAGAGGCATCAGAGAAGGCTTCCTGGTAGAGGTGAGTGGGGGTCACATGTGCCAGTGTAGGCAGGCAGGGTGGGCAGAGGACATTTCTTGTTTCTCGTTTATTTTTGTTTTGGGCAGCTGGCCATTACAGGGTTCGAACACCGGATGTTGGTGGTATCAGCACCATGCTCTAACCAAGAGGACACCTCTGAGTAAAGCGCTGGCTAGGAGATGCACTCGCTGTGTAGGCAGGAAGAACAGAGCCTCCAGGTCATTCAGCTCTGCAGTGAGAGCATGAAGTGCAAGGCCAGGAGTGGTGAGATGATGTGGATGAGACAGGTAGAGACTGGATCAGAAGGACTGTGATAGCTGCATTGGGGAGCCCAGGCTTGAGGTTGAGCCAGGCAAATGGTCCGAGCAACCTGCACATTGTAGGAATCAGACTCAGGTTGGGCCCAGATTTTAGCAAGTTTCAAATGCCAAACTGAGAAACTCTTTGCTAGGATCACTTTTCTTGCAGTTCAGAGAATAACTGTGCTCTACATACTCAGCCCAATTCAAGGCAGAGTTGCCGAAAATTTATTAGCTCTGAAGAGCAAAGAATGCTGTTCACTGAATGACTCAGCGCTTCAAAGGGCTGTAGATAAAAGGTGAGAAGACTCTGAAGTCCAGTTTTAAAACAGAGCATCTGCCCCTATCTATCACCTACTTACCACTAATTCTGAACAGGTCTGTAGGATGCTCTAACTCCACTTCCTTGTCTTCTCCCACCTTTTCTTCTTTATCACCCTTTCTCCTTTCCTTTTGGTGGCTGGCTGGTGCGGGGATCTGAACTCTCGACCTTGGTGTTACCAGCACCACACTGTAACCAACTTAGCTAACGGCCAGCCTTCCTTTCCCACTTGTGACTACTTGGTCATAAGATAGAGAATGTCAAGATAAATCCTATGGCCATCCATTGAGGTCCTGCTGTGTTCCAGGCATTGTTCAGGGCACTTTAAAGCATTATCTCATTTAATCCTCATAGCAACAGTAAAAAGCGAGTGCCATTTTACAGATAAAAAATCCTAGGTACGTACAGGATAAATCACTTGGCTAAATTCACACAACTAGTAATAAACAGAGGTAGGAGTCACATAAGCTTTTCAAAAACAAATTTAAACATACCCTTCTTTGTTTCAAACATGTGGTTTGAAATGATTTCCCAGTGCTCTTGGGATAAAAACAAAAATCTTTGCCATGACGTACGAGGACTTGCATAGTGATTCCTCTCCCTCTCTTATCCTGCAAACAAACCCAGACAGTTGGTGTCCAGGGCCTAAAGTCCTGGCTGCTACAGTATCCTGTCTCTGGGTTTCAAAACAGTTAATTTAGGTTTCTTTATATATGATGAGTTACAAATCATATTCTATGAATTTCTGATCTAAGTTAATAGTTTTTTTTTTTTTTTTTTTTTTAAGGATGACCAGTAAGGGGATCTCAACCCTTGGCTTGGTGTTATCAACACCACGCTCAGCCAGTGAGCAAACCGGCCATCCCTACATGGGATCCGAACCCGGGGCCTTGGTGTTATCAGCACCGCACTCTCCCGAGTGAGCCACCGGGCCGGCCCTAAGTTAATAGTTTTTTCTCATCAAGGAGATAACCCACAAAGAGACAAAAAGCTGTAAGGGAGTAATAACAAGCCCAAATAGGTTCTTAGTTGGCATGGACCCTGTTACAAAAGACAGATTAACCAGAGAAAAAAAACAGAAGTTTATTAACATGTATATTTCATACATACATGGGAGACACCCAGAGAATAAGTAGTCTTCGATGAGGTGGTTTAAATTCCGGCTTATATAGCACCTTCAACAAAGAACAGTAAATTTTTAGGGAAGGGACAAGACTAAGGAACAGGACTTTGAGTCTCTATGGGAGGGCCAGAAGCCTGGGAAGCAAAGGAGTGGCCAGTAAAGGCTAGTTAGCAAAGCCTGCCAATAGAAATTCCTCTGGCATCATCTCCAGGCTGGTGAGACTCTAAAGCTGTCTTCAGTGATTAAGCTTTGTTCTCCCTGGTGATGGGGGGTGACGGGGGAGGTGACTAGGAAACCTTTTGTCTTTGTAAATCTGTGTCCTGCTTTTAGACAGATAGAGGGAGGGCAGAGAGTTCTCCTATAGCCATTTCTTTTTAATTGTCTTCAGCTGAATACCTTTCATATTTTAGGAAAGCAAATTCTGGTCTCCCCCAGAGCCTTTCAAAGTATGGTTCAGGTCTGGTCTGAGATCCTCATCTCTCAGTCTTATCCGAGTTCCTCAGTGTGTTCTACCCTCCTCTGAGGCTGTACTTGTCCATGGCAGAAAGCTGCTTCCCTGAATAAAGGCCCTGATGCTCTATTGACAGAAAGTTGAGTCTGTCCTTACGCAGAACTTGGCTTTATCACTGTGTGGCTGTGAGATCTTTGTGTTGTCAATTATTCTGTCTCGGTCTCAGTCTCCTTATCTGTGCAAAATCGTATAGTCAGACTATCCGCAAAATGTTGTCCAGCTCAAAAATTTTCTAATTGTATGAAAGGCTTTACGCAGTAGTAGAAATGAGAATTATCAAGTTCATTCATTAGGACCCTATTTGCACTACTGTCCAGTATAATTATTTAAACTTTCTATCTTTAGGGCATTTCTCATTAGTTCTTGTAAATGATAACTGGTGTGAAAGTCACAAATTTTTGAATGCTTTTAAATCTCATCCCAAAGGTACTTTCCAGCTGAAAAATTCCATGATTCTAAGTGGTATCAATTTCACGTCAGGCAAGATCAGAGGCTTGGTCAATATTGTTTTTTCCACAGTGAAACTGTGGAAGGCAGGAGATCTTACCTAAGCTAACAAATGTGTATCCTTCACAATGGAAGAATAAATAGAAGTATAGTTCGTGAATCTGCTAATGGTTCCTACCTGCTGAAAATATTAACCTCTTCTATTCTTTAGCAGGAACTTAATACGTACATAGTTTTAGGTTAAAATGTTTGGGAATTTTGGTGTCCTGAAGTGATTTTCTGCAAATTTATTTCCCATCTCTAAACTTGATCTCCCTCCTCTGAACGTCCCTGATGCTACATTTTCATGTATTCATCAACTTGAGATGTTTGGCTCCTTTTCCATTATTCTCTGATCTCAGCAACATTTCCATATTTCCTCAATCACTGTTACCTACAAAGAAATCTTCAAATATTTCATTATTTGAAAGTGACATCAATAAAGAATTTTTTCTGTTTACTTGCATATAAAGAACTACCCATAACTAAGACCTTACATTTTTTCATCTACTTATTTGTAATAAAAATCAAATCGAAATTAAGTTGTGATAACTGCAACATATTGTATCTAAGTAGTCAATGTCAAATTGTTTCTAAATAGCAAAAGTAAAAACTCTAGTCTGAGTAAATTTTGGAATGCACAAGTAATCCAAAGGGGAATGAATTTTCCAGACAATGTAGGGCTCTCAACACTGCACGTTTCAGTCTCCAGGCTGAGTAGGGAAACACTAACAAACTATCTCTTCCAATTTTGCTATTAATGCAGATTGATGTGAAACAACCTGCTGTGGGTGAAACACTGTGTTTGCAAATGATCTCATTCTGAAACTATAGGTGTCAGGGAAATTGTATTTTCCTTCTACAGCTCATTGAAATGGAGATGGCACAGAATGGAGTAAAGGGATCTGCTTTCTAATGAGGCAAAATTAGATCCATTTGAATTGGGGCATGGACTGAAATGAAGGGAAAATCCAACCAGTGCCTATTTTTACATCCTTCGAAAGCCTTTGAGCAGCTAGACAGAGCAAACCTATACACATGCTCAAAATTTCCAAAGTAGGATACAGGATTCATAAAGAAATTATTTTCGCACTTTGATGGAATAGCTCTATTGCTTACATTATACAATGTAAGGGGAAAAAATGACTAAACTCAGAAGCATATTTCCATACTTTTTAATCAACTTAGTTCCTTTGATGCAAATATCAGACACCACCCCAACCATGATAAAGCACATTTTGTAACCTTCGCTAATGCATAGGATTCATGTGACTGCATGAGAGCAAAAATATCAAGAAAACACACATGCAGATGACAAATGAAAACAATCACAACAAAATCTTTGTAGCATATTATTCAGTGAAAAACACATATTGTGATACATGATACTATGGAGCTATACCACATTCCAGTTTCTACAATTTCAGTTATTTTCAGATTTGGTGTTTATAAAATAACCTAGTAAGGAAGTGGTAGAAGAAAGTGAAATTTTACACAGTGGATTATGTAAAACACAAACTAATGAAACCAGCCAAAATTTCTGAGTTCTTTTTTGTTTATTTTTCGTTTTTGATTTTTTTTGTGGCTGGCCAGTGCAGGGATCAAACCCTGGACCTCAGTGTTATTAGCACAACACTCTAACCCACTGAGCTAACTGGCCAGCATGAGTTCTTAATTTACATAGAATTAAAAATACTTTTGTCTATTTAATTCTCCTATATTTTAGAATAATAGCATTCTTAGGCCAGTGGTTGCCCGACTTAAATTTTCCAGGACAATAAAACTGACCAAAGCAGTCAAGACAGCTAACACAGAATTGCCAAACTGTAATTTTGCCAGCAACAACAAGCTACTTTTTCCATCATTTCAGAAAGGAAAGATATTTCAACACCAAAATGGAGGAAATTCCTAATTTCAGAAAAAAAAGAGAGCTCTTCCTAAGAAATACTACTTGTTAACAGTGGATAATTTTTAAAGGCTACGCTTATAGTTTTGTATGAATGCTAAAACAGACATTAAAATTTATTTTATAATACAATGTATATTATGTTTATTTTATTTATTTATTTTTTTAAAGATTACTGGTAAGGGGATCTGAACCCGTGGCCTTGGTGTTATCAGCACCACACTCTCCCAAGTGAGCCACAGGCCGGCCCCATGTTATGTTTAATTGGTGCAAGTTTTCTTTTAATTTGACAGCACTATGATAATTTGATACCTGGGTGAGTGGTGGCACCCATGAGGAAGGGCTCTGGTACAACTTGTTCTGGTGTTTCATTTGTATCGCTGTCACTATCAAAAATTCCATTTCACATAGACATGGGCAAAAATGAAACACACTAGTCTTAATACTGTTTCAATTAATTTGAAATAGTCCAGGCAAACCAAGACGCTAAGGAACAATAGCTCCAATGTTCCCAAGCTCTTTCTTCCACCTTGCTCACAATGGACAGGTAAGAAGGCCAGGTGAGCCAGGCCAGGTGAGTGTCTGGGACCCGCAGGGAGTAAGCCCAGGACTCTCCCAGTCGTTGCCCCTCACTTGCAGGGAAGAACTCTTACGGCTGGCCTTGCCTTACTTCTCAGCATTAAGGTACAAGCAGCATGAGAAAGAAAAAACAAAACTGGGAGTTTCTATGATAGGGGTTCTGAGGGCCAGTAAAAACTTTGTCCCTGCCCAGTTTGGGAACCACTGCTGTGGATCATTTAGTCTTTTAATCCCTGAATGTCACATGATTCAGAGCAGCCTGAGACTTCATGTGGTTGTAGGGTGAGTTCACATTCATCAAAAAAACACATTTTGGGGGCTGGCCAGTCAGCTCACTTGGTTAGAGCGTGGTGTTGGTAACACCAAGATCAAGGGTTCAGATTCCTTTGTCAGTAAGCTAAACATAGTAGAAAAAGCACTGGTTTTGGAGACAGAAAAGTTGAGTTCAAATTTCTATTCAACATTTACATGATTTCCTAATGTTTTCTCATGGTTTGATGGGGTTACGGGTTTTGGGGAGGAAGACCACACAAGTAGAGTGCTATTTTCATCACACTGAGGCATCAACATAGCTATCAACAGAAGTTATCACTGATGACATTAACATTGCCCACCCAGCGGAGGTAGTGTTTGTTAGATTTCTCCATTGTAAAGTTGCTCTTTTCCCCCCTTTTCCATACTGTACTCTTTGGAAGGAAATTACTATGCACGACTCACACTTCAGAAGTGGGGAGTTATGCTCCAACTCCTCGAGGGTTGAATACCCACATAAATTACTTGGAATTTTTCTGCATGAAAGATTTATCTATTCTACTCCATTTATTTATTTATTCAGTCATTTATTTATATTAATATGCTGCCACTAGTTTTTTTGTTTTTGGCGGTTGGCTGTGGATCCAAACTTTTAACCTTGGTGTTATAACACTGTGCTCTAACAAATGCTATCATTAGTTTTTTTGGTTTTTTGGGTTTTTTTGCTTGTTTTTTTTTTTCAAAAGATGACTGGTAAGGGGATCTTAACCCTTGACTTGGTGGTGTCAACACCACACTTGCCCAAGTGAGCTACAGGCCAGCCCTATGTCAGTAGTTTTTATTTTGGCTGTTCTAATATGTATATAGTGATGGTCTTAATTTGCATTTCTCTTAATGGCTAATGATATTGAATGTATTTTCTAATGCTTGTTTGCCATCTACATACCCTCTCTGACAAAAAGTCTCTGGATGTCTTTCACTGACTTTCAAGTTGCACCCTTTTAATGCTGAGTTTGAGAGTTCTTTATATATTCTAGATACTAGTCCTTTGTCAGACATGTGATTTGCAAATATTTCTCCCAGTTTTCAGCTTGTCTTTTATTTTCAGCAGAATCTTTTGCAGAGCAAAACTTAACATTTTACATATATATATATATGTATTTTTTATTCTTTTCTTTCCTTTCTTCTTTTTTTCTTTTTTTTGAAAGGGGAAGGATCTTACTATGTTGCCTAGACTGGAACACAGTAGCTATTCACAGGCACCACCCCACCACTAATCAGCACTGAGGTTTTGACCTGCTTTGTTTTCAGCCTGGGCCAGTTCACCCCTCTTAGGCAACCTGGTGGTCCCTACTCCCAGGAGGTCACCATATTGATGCTGAACTTAGTGTGGACACCCAGTGAATATAGTGCTACTGCCCAGAACTCCTGGGCTCAAGCGATCCTCCAGCCTTTGCCTCCTAAGCAGCTGGGACTACATAGGTGTGTGCCACTGCCACCAGCAAAACTTTAAAATTTTTTAAAGCCATTTTTTAAGTTAAACATGTTTATGGTGTCATATCAAAGAATTCTTCACCAAGCCAGAGGGCCTAAAGATTTTCTGTTAGGTTATCTTCTAAAAGTTTTATAGTTTTGCATTTTACATTTAAATCTAAGATTGATTTTAAATAAATTTTTGTATAGGGTGTGAGATTTTGATGAAGGCGTGTTTTTTGCCTATGAACATCCAATAAGCCAAAAATATTTTTAAAGAAGTGATGTCAATGGATGTAGACTCTCAGGTGGACGAGGAAGAAAATGAAGATGGGAGGAGGCTTACAGATAATTCTTTTTAAGTGGTAGATTCCACTCATCTGGTAAAATAAACATAGCTACAAAGCAAGTCAGCTGATGGCTAGGAAGGAGGTAGCAGTTGGAGATTTCAAAAAGGAAGTAGTTACTGGTAATGTAAATAAAGGTCCAGGAATGCCCTAGAGGGTGGGTGGCTGAGATGGAGTGAAGGGGTGAATAGGTTATGGAGCTGGGATGTCAGGCGGAGAGGGTTGCCTGTGAAAGCTGAACTCAAAGAATGATGCAGGAATGGGGTGGAAAGGAAGCATATTGGTCAGGGGTTCAAGTATTCCTTGAAGAGCAGGAGTGAGCAGAGGGGAAGGAAATGACAGGTTCAAGGTGGGAGGAAAGGAGCAATTGGAGGCAGTTTTGGGACGGAGGGAGAGAAATGCTTTGCAATCGACAATGGGGAGCTAGGAAAATGCTTTTTCTACTTCTCAGCATTATGGTCTGTATTAGTTCGTTTCTGTTGCTTATAATAAAACACCTGGAACTGGGTAATTTATAAAAAACATTATTTATTGC
Source organism: Galeopterus variegatus (assembly GCF_000696425.1). Taxonomy (NCBI): domain Eukaryota; kingdom Metazoa; phylum Chordata; class Mammalia; order Dermoptera; family Cynocephalidae; genus Galeopterus; species Galeopterus variegatus. The sequence goes on along the minus strand of NW_007726955.1, from coordinate 65,722 downwards.
GTAGAGTTTTGGAGGCTGAGAAGTTGAAAGTCCAGGGAACACATCTGGTGAAGTCTTCTTTGTTGGTGGTGATAGTGATACAGGGTTCTCACATGGCATAAAACAGTGGTGCAGAGAGAGAGAGAAAGAGCTCTCCTTTTTTTTTTTTTCCTTTTTGTCTTTTTTCGTGTCCGGCAACGGATCGCAAACCTCGGTGCTGCGCCCGCACCTCGCTCAGCCAGTGAGCGGGAACCGGTCTGCATGTGGGATCCGAACCCTCGGCGGGAGCGCCACCACGCTCCCAAGCGGCACACTGTAGCAGTGCGCCACCGGGCTGGCCCAAGAGCTCTCCTTTTTTTTTTTTTCCTTTTTGTCTTTTTTCGTGTCCGGCAACGGATCGCAAACCTCGGTGCTGCGCCCGCACCTCGCTCAGCCAGTGAGCGGGAACCGGTCTGCATGTGGGATCCGAACCCTCGGCGGGAGCGCCACCACGCTCCCAAGCGGCACACTGTAGCAGTGCGCCACCGGGCTGGCCCAAGAGCTCTCCTTTTAAAGCTCCAGACCACAACCAGCATTAAACCATCAACTTAATTACCTCTTCAAGGCCCCACCTCTCAATTACCATGATAGGATTTCCCACCCTCAACAGTTAACAGTGAAAATTGAGCTTCTACTATATGGACATTGGGGGACACAATTCAATCAATCCACAGCAAGGTCCAAGGGGCAAGAGAAAGAAAAAACAAAACAAAACAAAAAGCTATCCTACCCTGGAAGAGGCAGTGGGGGAACAAATGTCCTCAGGAGACTTCTGGGTCTCCATTAAAGCAAACAGGTGAAGGGAATCTTTGGAGAAGATGTTGCATTAGCTGATTCCAGGGTGAGAGTTATGAGGCCAGATTCAGAAACCCAGAAAAACTGGGAGTGGATGGATGGTTTTGAGTCAGATTGGAGAGCAGAGCCTGAGTGACAGAGGTGATCTTGGACATCATGAGATTCTGAGGGCCTAGAAGTCATGAGGGGAAATTCTGGGGGTCCTCAGAGAAGGAGAGGTTGAGCGAATGTTTAGACCACCAGAAGAGATAGTTATACGAAAGCATTTTGTTTATAAAACAGTGTATCTTAAAAAGCTGGAAATCACTAGCTATAGATAGGTGGTAAAAGACATTGCACAAAGCAAGTTAAAATGCTTGATCCTTGTTGTCTAGACATTACTTCTTTATGATTATATCTGCATACATGATAGTGTTTTAAAATATCCATTGGCCTAGATATAAAGTTTCCATGGTTAGTTATAAAAAGATAAATATGTGAACACACACACGTACAAGTTAGCAAGATATGGTAAGTTCGAGCAGCTATAAAATGCGATGCAATCAGACATTTTACAGACTGTGTTTTGAGGCCCTGTTTAAGTTCAATCCATCTTCTTGCTGGTTCTCCTTTGTTCTACTTCCATTTCTCACCATGTTTTGACAGGTGAGGTTGTTCATGCAAAGGGATCCAACAAAAATATAGGAGTTCCACCTTTGCCTCCTCATCCAGGACAGAGCAACCCTCCCTTTCCTCCTTGCAACAAAGCAGGCAAAACACACACTCTCCTACCACCCCTCGCTGGCTGGGTGGAATGAGGAACACAGTGGTGCAGTTGTTTTGCTTGCAGGGAGGGAATTTGTGTGCAGTCAGTAGGTCACCTGCCCTCTCGGCCCAGGAGCAGTTCTCCGCCCAAACTCCTGTGAGTTTTAGTCTCAGAATACTTCAGGCTTCAGCCAGCATAAACATGTCACAGCAAGAGGGACAGTGATTATATTTGCACATGCAATTTGTTTAAGCACAAGCTTTATTTGATCTTTAAAAAAAAAAAAGCTTTATTATTACATTACAGCCAAAGGAATTCAGCCTTTAACCTGCAGTTTCCCTACTCTCAGCAATATAAAACCTTCTTTTCCCATAAGAGGTGAGGTCCAGTGGGATTTTCTTCTTTCTTCTCATCCCTGGGAGTGAGGTCATTAACTATCAGCTCCTTTGGACCCTTTTTTATACTAATTAAAATAATAAAAGGAGGTCTTTGGCAACATGGAGGAAAGAAACAGAAACTCCTGGCATAATAATGCAGAAAAATTAACAATTAGAAGTTATCAATATCTATAAAAGAAAAATATGTTTACCTTGTAGATGCTTTACCCTGAAGCCATGCCATTTTCCTTTATTCCCTCTCCAGTGAGCAGAATGGAAGGAACTTGAACCCTCTGCAATGGACCAAATGTCTGCATTCCCACCCCCCACATCACCACCCCCATTCATATGTTGAAATCCTAACCCCTAAGGTGATGGTATTAGGAGGTAGAGTCTTTGGAAGGTGATTAGGTCATGACTGCAGAGTCTTCTGAATGGGATTAGTGCATATATATATATAGTTGTTGTTGTTGTTGTTTTTATGAATATTCATGAGAAACAAAGCTGATTGTCACCCCTCGTGCCCATGATGTGAGGGCCAGATTCATACTGGCAGCATGCCCATTACCACAAATTGCATTTGTACCCCATGTCCCCCACCCAATTATCCCCCAACCTCCCTCCCCCTCCCCCTTTCCCTCCCACTCCACTTTGTAGCATAAGGAACGTTCTCTCACTCTTCAATAGCACCCTTATAAAAGAGACCCCAGAGAGCTTCCTTCTGCTATGTGAAGTTACAGTGAGAAGACAGTTCTCTATGAGAAAGAGGGCCCTCCCTAGACACTAAACCTACTGGCGCCTTGATCTTGGATTTCCCAGTCTCCATAACTGCAAGAAATAAGTTGCTGTTATTTATAAGCCACCCAGTCTATGACATAGCAGTCTGAATGGACTAAGACACCCTCCTCCACTGCCCAGCTCCACTGAGGCTTGAGAGCTAGGACCCCAGAGGACAGGTGAGAGGGAGAGACTGGCTGAGGACACAGGGAGGTCAAGCAGAGAGAAAGTCTTCCCCGTCACCCTCCGAGGAGGAGGATTCTCATGGACTGATTTCACCACTGGAAAAAGCCCAAGAACAGCTTTGCATCATCCTCTGAACCTCATGTGTCTGCCTAAGCATCAAATAGCAGAGTGTTGTATCTTTTTGCCAGTAATGATCTGCAAATTCATTTTCTATGCTGCGTAACAAGTTACCACAAACTTAGCAGTTTTATTTTATTTTATTTATTTTTTTTGGTCCTTTTTGAGACCGGCTGCACCGCACTCAGCCAGTGAGCACTGTGAGCGTACCGGTCATCCCTATAAAGGATCCGAACCCACGGCGGGAGCGCTGCTGCACTCCCAGCGCCGCGCTCTCCCAAGTGCGCCACGGGCTCGGCCCAACTTAGCAGTTTTAAACAACACACATTTATTACCTCACAGTTTCTGTGGGTCAGGAGTCTGAACACAGCTTAACTGGGTCCTCCTTAGGATCGCACAAGGCTGCAATCAAGGTGTTGACCAAGGCTAGGTTCTCATCAGAAGAGAACCTGGAGACTGGGGAAGGATCTGCTTCCAAACTCCCTCACGTTGCTGAATTTATTGTCTTGCCACTGTCTGATACATGACAACTCACTTCTTCAAAGTCAGCAATGGAGAAAGAGAGAGAAAGACAGAAAGAGAGAGAGAAAGAGAGAGAGAGAGGCCTTAGTGCGAAACTACTAGAAGATAGAGTCTTACACTGACCTAACACAGTTGTGGGAATTATACCCCATTACTTTTGCCATATTACATTGGTTAGAAGCAAGTCACGGGTTCTGCCTACACTCAAAGGGAGGGATTATATGAGGGTGTAAACCCCAGCAGGCAGAGACCACTGTAAAACCACCATAAAGCCTGTTTGCTTCCATTTGTAACCCAGCCTAGCAATTTAAGGATATGGTTAAGGAGTTATAGAAACAACATTTGTCGAAGAACCATCAAATGAAAGAAGATGTTTTATATTTACATACATACTCACACACCCTAACATAAAAGTAAAATAAAGCTAGGAGTTTTTCTTACTGGTTGATGGTGTGAGATGTTGCTTAACCTTACTAAGCCTCAGTTACCATCTTTAAAATGGGAATAATGGTACCTACCTTTGGGGTTATTGTGGGAATTAAATAAGACAGAGTCAATGAAACACTTAGCGCAATACTTAGCATAGAAATGTTCAATAAATGGTCACTATTGTATCTAGGTAAGAGCTTGAGGTGCCTTAAGAAAGGCAGAATTTTTACAATGTGCTATACACAGAGATCTTAATCTCCGAAGCTGGGTACACGCCCTTCTGAGGCTTATATGCTAGTCCTGCTTGGAACCTGCCTCCTGGGAGGGGGTTTATCCACTTATTCACTCACTAAGCACTTAAGGCAACAATCTACCATGTGCCAGGCACTGGGCTAGTTTTGGAGAGAGAGCAGTGGTGAATACAGAAGCCTCCCCTCCAGCAGGCCGCCGGCAGTTGCAGAGGCAGACACACACAACAAAGTAAAGCTGGCCCTTGCCTTTGGACAGGGACATGTCTGGCACCTTCCACCGATCCCTCAGGCTCTGGGAACACAATGTTCAGACGGGCCCTCGCTTTCTCCACATCTCGGTCCCACTGAGACTCACACATCCTGCACGTGGTTTCACACCACGTGTGTGCTTCCAGCATTCTCTACAGTTTGGTGCTCGGTTGCTAGCTGTTTAGTAAGTGTTCAGTATGTACTAAAGCGATTCACAAGCCATGTTCTTTCTCTGCAGAATGTGTGTGGTGGACTCATTCGCTCCATCAGTCTCGGGCACTGCCCAGCTAGCGTTCCGTTCTTGCATTTATCCCAAATTCCTGAGGAGTTCCTGGCTAAGCGCTAAGCCCTGTTCCTTTCTCAGAGCCCATTGCTTTTCCTTTATTTGCCTTGCCAGCATCCGCTGATGCCTTCTTAAAAATGCTTTCACAAAGAAATGAAGTGTTTGCTGTTTCAGAAGAGTTGTGCCATATCCATAGGTGAGTGCAGAATGCTGAGCTGGGTTGTGTTGATGCATGCGTACCCTGTGGCCACCGGCTCTCTGCCTGGATGGACACCAGGCCCCTCACAGCCCAAGGGGTACACATCCATGCCTTGCCAGTCATTTGTATCTTAATGGTGCTAAAACTAAGATTACTCATTGTAGTGGATTGAATTATGTCCCCCCAGAATTCACTGGAGCTTGAATTGTGTCCCCCAAGTTTCATTATTAGAAACTTAGCCCCCACTGTGACTGTTAAGAGGGTGGGAAATCCTATTATGGTAATTGAAAGGTGGAGCCTTGAAGAGGTGATAGAATTGTAGGACCCTGCACCAGAAAATGGATTAAAAATGATGGTCAAGGGCATGGTTCTGAGGGCTTTAAGAGAAGAGGAGAGTCTGTATTTCTCTCTCCCTGCTCTCTCTGCTTCCACCATCTTGCAGCGGGAGACCCCTGGGTCACTGTCGCCACCACCAAATGGACTTTGGACTTCCTAGCCTCAGAAACTGTAAGCAATAAATTTCACTGTCTTTATAAATTACCCAGTTCCAAGTATTTTGTTGTAAGCAACAGAAATGGATTAATACACTAATAATAAACATTAAAATGTACTGAGGGATTGCAGTGTGCCAGGCATTTATATATGTTATTTAACCCTCACAAACTCCTTTTAAGATAGGGACTAGTACCAGCATTTAAGAGCTCAGGAAGGTGAGGTGTAGACATGTTTAAGTCCTTTGCTCAAGGCCACACAACTAGGAAGTGTTGTGCAAGATTCAATCCCCAGTAGTACAGTGCAGTGCTGTCACCCAAGGGTGAAGAGGGAAGTGTGGGCCTGAGAACCAAGTTGACCTACTTAATACTTTGTCCAAGGTCAGCCCTGGCTCCAAGTCCAAGGAGACGAGGCAGGATTAGCAGCCACAAAGTCCACTAGTTAGCCATGCACCCAAACTTTCGGTGTATCTATCACAGCCCTGCTCTGAATATAGGCAAATAAAGGAGAGCAGCTGAGCGCCCAGGCCACCATTGCACAGGGAGCTAATGTGGAATAGTCAAGAACAAAAGAGAGGCAGAATATGTAAGGTGGCCTAACTCTGAAGGATTAGGGAGCAGAGACGGCTTTCAGAGTGCTCTTAGGATTGAGGAAGAAATGCCTTTCTTTTGAGCAAAGCTTGTAATTCTGTGCGTCTAGGATCCCTAACAATGACAGGGACTGATAGCTGTGAAGGGCACTAATCAAAGACACTGTAGACTCGTGTTTACACAGGAAGGACTGCTGATTCGGCATCAGCCTTTGAAGCCACCCTTGCTCACGCAGATCATAATGCACTATGAAGTAATGTCTTCAAATAAAAGGAGGAAATTGAAATATACACGTCTAGCCGGTTATTTCATGAAGGCACTTCAAAGAAACGTTTCCTTTGATCATTTTGACTTCTCATCAATAAGAAATGTGAGTATATTACTCACAGTAATTACTCAGAGACCTCAGGCCAATGGGGCTTCAATCTGACCCATCACCAGTTCAACAGGAAGGATAGAGTAAGGAATGTACACTGGCTCTTAAAACTTCCACCAGGAGGTGACACACATCCCCTCTAGCCAAAGCAAGTCACCTGGGCCACCTAACTTCAAGAAGGACAGGGAAGTACCATCCCCCCATATGCTGGGAAGCAGGGTGGTGGGACACTGACAACACCTGGTGACAGCGCTGATGTCTAACACAAAGGCCAAGTGACAGGTAAGTATTCTTAGGAGGCCAAATGAAGGAATATGTTCCTCAGGAAAATAAGGCACTTATGAGCTTTGATACATCTCAATAGTAATTTCTCAAATGGAATATCCCCCATAAAGGCCTTCAACATGAGCATCGCAGTTGCTTAAGGAAAAAAGTGTCTCAATTTGACTAAATCATCAAGGAAAAATGATACTGAAAAAAAGATTGTGGAAGGGATGAAACTGGGACAAAAGCAATTTTCTCATATTAATAGGAGGATGAAAGTATCCATCTATCTGCCATTCTGCATCATTGGTGGAAACACTATAGACACTCATTGTAGGACTCTGCAGAAGTTAACTACTAAAACTTGATGGCACCATTAACCTTTTCTCCCTTGAAGTTGCCTATTGTCTTACTATCTCTACAAGCAATTTCAAAGCAGGTTACTGGGTATCACCATATCTAAAGCTTCAAACAATCTGCCAATGACTATTATGTTTCTTTCACTTATTCGAAATTTAGTTTGAGGACCTATTACATGCATTATACATTCCTAGACAATAGGGATACAAAGATAACATAGTCCGTACCTTAAAGGCACTCATTTATAAATCTAATGAGGGATCAGAAAATTATAGAATATTGTAAAAGTGAAGTTATAGAAATATGCGCCAGGTATTATGGGAGAGCTGTTAGAACTGATATTTGTAAGGACATCACTTGCCTTGGGAAGGAGCAGTGTGCCTGTACCCAAGGCACAGGGACACCATTTGGAGTAGTGGAAGGTGTGCATTGCATGACTTCAGGGTGCACCCGACTCCTTGCAGGTTTCTTAGCTTTGTATGCATGTCAGTGAGTGTCTTGAGCTCGAGCTGCCTCTATTTCATCTTTTGGACTAGCAACAGGACTGCCAACAACTAAGTATCATTTAGTTCTCTGAAATGTTTTCGTTATATGCTTTCTCTTATATTAATATTGATGTAATGGTAATCACTAATTCATTGTGTTCCCTGGACTTTGGATTTCTCAGTCTCTAAAAGTGTAAGCAATAAATTTTGTTTTCTTACAAGAGTCAAAAATTTATAACAAAATTCCAGTTCCAGGTATTTTGTTATAAGCAACAGAAATGGACTAATACCGAAAATTAGTACCAGAAAAGTGGGGTGTTACTTATAACAAATACTTGAAAATGTGGAAGCAGCTTTGGACCTGGTTGTTGAGGAGAGCTGGAAGAATTTGAAGAAGGAGGCTAGAAAAAGTCTAGCTGCTGGTGGGAGTTTAGAAGACAAGAAAACCAGAGGAAGTTTGAAAATTCTTAGAGACTGGTTAAATGGTGGTAAGCAGAATCCTGATAGAAATATGGACAGTAAAGGACATTCTGAATAAATCTCAGATGTAAATGAGAAAGGACTTATTGGAAATTGGGACAAAGATAACACGTGCTATGAAATGGCAAGAAACTTGGCTGCATTCTGTTCATGCCCAAAAGTTTTATGGAATGTAGAACTTAAACATACTGAATCAAGATATTTAGTGGAAGAAATTTCTAAGCAGCAAAACATTTGGGAAGCTGCATGGTTGCTTGCAACAGCCTACACTGAGTTACGATGGCAAAGACATGACATAAAGCCAGAGTTTATAATTAAAAGGAAAGCAGAGCATAAAAATTTGGAAAATTTGCAGACTGGTCATGTGGTAGAGAAGCAGAAAGCATTTTCAGGAGAATAATTCAATGGTGTAGCCCAGAGATTGTTTGCTAAAGGGATTAGTACAGAAAAAAGGGATAATCCAGAGAAGGTGAAAAAGACCCTGAAGGCATTTCAGAGATCTCGAAGGCTTTGTCTTCCATCACAGGTTCAGAAGCCTAGGGAGGCAGAATGTTCTTGGGGAACAGGCCCAAGGCACTCTTCACAGCCTCGCTACCCAAGGCCACCTTGGGATGTTGCTCCCCACACCAGCACCCCAGCTGCTTTGGCAGCTCCAATCTTGGCTAAATTGGCCCCTGGTGTGGATGGACCTGCAGCTTTGGAAAACACAAGCCAAAAGGTTTGGAGGCATCCACATGGTGTTATGTCTGCAAGCCCACAGAAGGGCAGAACTATGAAGGCTTGGGAGCCTTCACCCCCATTTCAAAGTATCTATGGAAAAGGCTGGGGGCCCAGGAAGAGATCTGTCACAGGGGCAAAGCCACTGCAGAGAGCCTTCACTACAGCAATGCTGAGTGGAAATGTGGGGTCAGAGTTGCAAGGAAACCCCATCAGTGCCATACCTAGTGGAGCCATGGGAGTGGGACAACCACGGAGACTCCGGAACTGTGGAGCTACCAGAGTGGAATGCCAGCCTTAGAGAGAAAGCCACAGAAGCAGAGCTGCCCAGGACTTGGGGATCCAACACCCACACCAGCGTGCAGAGGACAGCGAATATGGAGTCAAGGTACATGATTTGCCAGCTTAGAGATTTAATGCTTTCCCTGCCAGGTTTCAGATTTGCTTAGGACCTGTTACCTATTTCTTTGGCCTATTTCTCCCTTTTTGAATGGGAATATGTATCCTATGCTTGCTCCACCATTATATTTTGGAATTAGATAACTTGTTTTGGTTTCACAGATAGGGCCTCGAGACACTGAACTTTTGAGTTGAAACAAGTTAAGATTTGGGGGATGAAAAGGACATGAGTTTTGGGGGACTATGGGTGGAATGCTATGGACTGATATCCCCCCAAAACTCAGTCCCCATTGTGACAGTATAAAGAGGGTGGGTAATCTTATTATGGTAATTGTAAGGTGAGGTCTTGAAGAGGTGATTGGACGGTAGAACCTCTGCTGTAGTGAATGGATTAATAATGGTGGTCAGGGTTCTGAGGGCTTTAAAACGAGAGCACATTAGAGTCTCTCTCTCTGCTCTGCCATTTTATGCAATGTGAGACCCCTGCATTGCTGCAAAGCCACCACCAAAGAAGACGCTCACCAGATGTGTTCCTTGGACTTTGGACTTCCCATTCTCTGGAACTGTAAGCAATAAATTTCATTTTCTTATAAATCACCCAGTTGCAGGTATTTTGTCATAAGCAACAGAAATGGACTAATATACCCGTTGTATGAATATAAAACATTTTGTGTCTCCATTCATCTGCGGATGGACACTTGGGGTGATTTCACCCCTTGGCTATTGAGAATAGCACTGCCGAGAGCATGGGAGTACAAATATCTCTTCAGTCCCCGCTTCCAGTTCTTTTGGGCATACACCCTGAAGTGGATTGCTGGTGGTCTACTAATCTTGACAACTCCCCATCTTTATTAGAGAAGCTCTACTCTTCAGTCTCCTCTGTCAAGCCGGCTTGGTCTTAGCTACCAGAGAGCAGCACATCTCCCTCCTGTGTCCTGGAGAATGTTATCGGATTTCCTTGCACACTCTGAAAACTCAAAACTGGGTGAGCCAAGGGTCAGTCTTCCTCTAAAATACATGTATGTTCCTCATATCCTAGATTCTGTCTCATCAAAGTGAGTGCTTTCTCTGCCCCATCTACAAGGTACCCAAAGAGAAAACTTTATTTTCTTCCTCCCAACTGGTGATAAGGACCTGAGAATAAAGAGGGATTATAGGGTAGACTGTCTGCTATGATAACTTATTTTTCCTCTAGTTGTTTCCGACCAAACACACAGTATCATTAACTTTGACTGTGGTCATCACTTTGGCTTCAGACTTAATCTATTTTGACTAGAAATATTGTCCTCGGAAACACTACAATTTCCTGAAGAGACTGCAAATCAGCAGTCTTGCCTAAAATCATACATGGCCATTATCTTTCCTGTGCTTGAAAGATGTACAAAGACAGTATGTCATTGTGAGTTGGAAGGTTTTCTTTATTTGGTGTTTGCCTTCCGGCTGAGCTATAAGGTAAGGCAATTAGATAACCCGACATTTATAACAGACGCATTTGACTTCCCTGATAACGACCTGCAGAAGTTAAGCACACACAAAGATAATAGACTTTAACTAGTAGTTAGGAGGTTTAGACTTCAAACTTTTTAGACGGTACAAAATAAGATGGTGAGACAATGTGCTCATTTACTACTCAAAACCACCTTGAGCTGAAATATTTAATGTAGAATCATTCCTACCCGTGAGGTCCACAAGACATGGGTACTAAACATCTTTTTATGCAAGACTTGTAGTTTGAGCTTCGTCAAGAATAAGTTAAACAAATGTGACCCCTCTAGGAGGCAGTGTTGTGTAGTGGAGATGAGAGGTCTGGATTCAGGTCAGCGAGGCTGCTGTTAGACTTCGCCTCATACTAGCTATGTGACCTTGAGCAAATTACTTAAATTCTTTATACCTCGGTTTCTTCACCTAAAAAGTGGAAATACTAATAGCACCTGCAGGGAATTTCCTGTCATTCAAGAGTAATTGGTACCTGGAAAAGGCTTGAAAAAATAGGTGTTACTGAGACATTTTCTAGAAAAATGAACTAAAAATTATACAAATTATAAAATTGTCTTACATCTACACATCTAACCAAATGTAGTTTATTTTTTAAATTTTTTTTTTAAAGATGACCGGTAAGGGTATCTTAACCCTTGACTTGGTGTTGTCAGCACCACACTCACCCAGTGAGCTAACCAGCCATCCCTATATGCGATCCGAACCCATGGCCTTGGTGTTATCAGCACCACACTCTGCCCAGTGAGCCACGGACCGGCCCCCAAATGTAGTTTAAAATTTCAACTATACAGTTATTCTCAGGAGAAAACCCTAAACAAATAAATTACTTATGAGATTTTTGTTAAATTTTTCAAACAAAATTATGTTAGCACTGTATAATATTCTTTATTTTGTATTTGACCCTCAAAGGAAGATTAATAGGATATACATTCTGCAAAACGATTCTGGGCTTCATCAAGTTTCTGAGGACTTCTATTTCTTTGGTATCAAATCCTTCCTTTTGAAGCACATGCCATTGTTCCCATCATTGTTTTCAATTGTTAATAGGTTGAATCATGTCAAATCCTCATTTGCCAATGGCTTTGCAAGTAATTGTAGTAGTTCTCCTGTATCACTTTCATCACTTCATAAAATCCTAAATGTTTGGCAAATTGTGATTTTTCCCTTTGAAATCCATCTGCTTTATATTTTTATTATGCTGTCTTGTGACAATTAATGAGGCTATGGCCAACAAGGGTGACTGGCTGGCCCACTGGTCAGGATATATGCTAGATAAAATGGGAAGAGATATTTGAATAGAGATGGATTTTAATAAATAGCCAGCTCTTATGATGATTTTTGTTTTCCTAACACCTCCTAACTACAGAGAGTTGGAAAATGAATACTTACAAAGACCCTGTGTTTCTCATTAAATTATTAAACCCATGTCAGTTCTCAGCACAGTGCCTAGTGAAGAGAATGTGCTTTAATTGTTAATATTCTCATTATTTACTTAAAAGGACCTACATGTTTACAAAACTGTTGAAGGCATTTACATTTAAATTAATAGTATAGGCCGAGAAGAATGTTTCCCTAATCCAGTTCCCCCTTCCCATCAATAAACACCACAATTAGGGAGTAAAGAAATCCCTCATTCCCTAACCCACCTCCATTCCCTACTCCCCTTTGCCCTTATTTTGTCATATCTTAGTAACACATACTCCCATCTGACAGGCCATGTGTTCACATATATGGGTTTTTTCTGTCTCCTCCCACTAGAATCCAAGCTCCAGAGTACAAGGACGTGGTTCGTTCATTTATGTGTCCCCAGCACCAAGAACAGGGTCTGACACATGGTGGGTGTTCAATAAGCATTTGTTGAGTCCTCCATTAGGTGAACTGAAGGCTCTTCTTGTCCTCCTCATTCCAAGGTCCAAGTGCCCAGGGACCATCTCAACAATTGCATAGTTAGGGATTTGGTTCACTATAGCCTGAGAGAGCCCCTAACATGAATAAGAAACATGGTCTGTGGATACTGTGCAAATTCTAAGAAGGGAAGACAGCACAGAGATTCCAGAAAGCACACAGTAAAATGAAAGGCTGCAGATAGTCACTGCAAACTCAGCCCCTCACCGTCCCTAGACTAAGCCCCATTCTAATTCAATTCAGAAGGAATAAAAGAGGGTTCTGCAGGGTATGGGAAGGAGGATGGAATTCTGCCTCCTATAAAGGATAAGATTTGTGCTTGAGTCATGGTGTGGTGACAAAAGTGACCTAGTGAGGGTCAGGAAACGTGTGCTGATCTGAGCTCTGACACTAATTGGGGCTGTAGCTCAGGAGAATCACTGTAACTTTCAGGGTTCTGCAGCTTCACCTGTAAGACCAGAGGGCGAGGTTAGATCAGCATTTCCTAAAATACCTTCCTTGGGATATCTGGCCCTCTAGATCTGCACTCACAGGGTAGCCACCAGCTACATGTGGCCATTGGGCACTTGAAATGTAGTTAGGGCCACATTTTAATGTTGTTCTACCTTTTTTTTTTTTTATGATTGGTTGGTACATAGGGCCTCATTTTAAAATGTAAAAACTAAAGCAATATACAGGGAAAAGAAACATAAAAATATTCCATTAACAATTTTTATCTTCATTGATGTTGAAATAATAATAGTTTTGCATATTGGGTTAAATAAACTATATTATTAAAATTAGGATAGGAGGGCAGGCGTGCATGTATGGGGGTAGGAGATATATGGGAACTTAGTACTTTCTGATCAACTTCGCTATGAGCCTAAAACTGCTCTAAAAAATAAAGCCTATTTGTACATAAATAAAGTTTTATATAAACAAATTAAGTTCACTTGTTTCTTTTCTTTTTTTAATGGCAGCTGGCCAATAAGGGGATCCAGACCCACTTGTTTCTTTTCACTTTTTGAAATGTGGCTACTAGAACATTTAAAATTTTATATGTGATTACAGATGTTGGTGGCAGGATATTTCTATCTGACAATTATTTCTATTGCTGTTCTACAGTTAGTTTTGTTTTTGTTTGTTTGGGTGGCTGGCTGGTAGGAGGAGTGCTCTACAGTTTGGAAGAAGAAGATGTTTCTCTGATCGAACACTGCATATCACATGCCCACACTTCCCCAACCCTCATCCCATGTCATGAGGCTTATTATCAAAGTGTGCACATTGAGCCTTCTTGTGGTACACCGTATGTAGAAACCTGTTTAATTGGCATTTTCTAAATGCACTTGATAATGGAATCTATTTTCCACTGAACACCTGTTCACACCCTTCATTTCTGGGAAAGATGTTTTGAAAATATGGGTCTAGGTTTTCTGGAAAGCCTTTTTGGAGTTTAACAATTTGTGATATGATTCTAAGGGTTTGGAAGGAAGCCATGAGTGTGTTTAAGATGCTTTTTCAGACAGGTAGAGTTTTAGGGAGAAATCACATTCTTCAGCAACACCGCGTGGGAGAGGGAGGGGCTGACGAGTGCTGAAAGGGAAGAAAGTTGGGAGACCACAGAGTGGAATCGAGGGTCTGGGGAGGGGAGACAACCTTAGGCTTAGAGGGTCTCCAAAGAGAAGTAAACCTTGGCTCTCTGCTTCTTGGGATGCTGATGCCCTAGAGAAACCAGCACCATAGGAAACATCCAAGTTCTAGATAGAAGAACATACAGGCACAGAGCCCTCGAAGGAAACTAGAAAACACGAAGTTCCACGATGAAACAGTATGAGAGGCTGGAGCGGTATGAAACTCCGGAGTCAAGAGGACACGTGACATGTCAGCAAGTCAAACCTAGCCAGGGAGGCTGGGCTGCCCCGCACTTTCTACCCTTTCACCTCTGGGGCTCTGGGGAGAAGTGAGGAGAAACTCTTAAGGGTTTATCTAGCCAGATAAAGCCATGAAGCCACAGCCATGACCTCTGATGGAGATTTCTATATTAGTGATAAGAAACCTATTTTTGGTGCCTGACATTTCTGGCTGTGCTTCCAGACAGGGTGTCCGAAGTAGAGTGCTACATGGCCTGGGATTTCTGGGGTTTCAGTATGAATGGAAGTTTCTCCTGAATGAACCTCAAAAATTCTCCTATCACTTACTGTCTTCCTTGCCCTCTGGAACTGCCAAAATGTTGCTTGGTAGAATTGCTTTCTATAAGCTCCAAGTATTTATTCTGAATTAACATTGCTTATGGCTTGATAAAGTTTGGATGTGTTGTCCCCACCAAAACTCATGTGAAAATCTGATCCCCAATGTGGCAGTGATGGGAGCTGTTTGAGTCATGGGGGTGGATCCCTCATGAATGGATTAATGGTCTCCCTGGGGGTGGGAGGTCCTGAGTGAGATCTCACTCTGTTAGTTCCTGCAAGAGCTGGTTGCTTAAAAGACCCTGGCACCTCCCCTCTCTTCTCTCTCTTGCTTCCTCTCACCATGTGATCTGCTTGTACCCACCAGCAGCCTGCTGCTTTCCACCATGAGTAGAAGTAGCCCGAGGCCTGCACCAGATGCAGCTGTCCCAGAATCATAAGCCAAATAAACCTCTGTTCTTTATAAATTACCCAGTCTCAGGTATTTCTTTTATAGCAACATGAAATGGACTAATACATGGCTTTATTGAAGTACCATTTATATACAATAAAATTCACCAATTTAAAGTGTGAGTGAGTGTTAGTAAATGTATACAGTCATGCAATCACCACCACAATAATGTTTTGGAACACTTCCATCACCCCAGAGTTTTACTTGGGCCCCTTTGCCTGAATAAATCCACATCTCTGCCCCAGTCCCAGGAAACCACTGATCTACTTGCTGTCCCCATAGTTTGCCTTTTTAGAATTTTCAAATAAAATTTTATATGAGTGAAATCATATATTACTGTATATAGTATTTTGTTTCTGGCTTCTTGCATTTTTGAGATACATCCATATCACTGTATCAGTACTGTGTAAGGGAGGAAAAATAATTTTTTCTCTACCCTTCATGCATTCTGATTTGGGATATACCTGTAACAAAAGATAGATTAACCAGAGAAAAAACAAACAGAAGTTTAATAACATGTATACATCATGTATACGTGGCAGATATTAAGGGAAAAGTGAATAAAATCTCCAAAGTAGATCTTAAAGAGTTGCTTAGACTTCAGATTTCAGTACTATTGTTTACTGAAACAAAGAAAGAAAGGTGTGGAGAAAGACCAGTTATGGGGAGATGGCTCGGGAAAGTACCATAAGTGAGGCTTAAGTTGGTTGTGCAGATTTAAGTTAGTGCTTTCTCCATTGATAAGTGTCTGCAGTGATTTAGTCATCCTTTCTTCCTCGTGCAGCGAGAGACACCCTTAAAAAAGGAGACTTCCTTTATAGACGTAAATTTGTCCTACAAAAGAGTAACTTCTACTCTTGTTTTCAGAGTTTCTCCTGTGTCTGCTGTTACCCAAAATAATCAGCTCAAAATAATCCTTATGCTAAAGTGGTATATTTTGGAGTGGTATACTCTGGTCTCTTACAGTCATATTTTGGGATAATGTGTCCTGAACCTCATCAACTCCATTTACTTTAGTTCTTAAATATTCCATACTATATCACCATTTTCTTTTTATCTGTATATCAGTTGATGGGCATTTGGATTGTTTCCAGTTTGATATTATTATGAAACAGTGATACCATGAATATTCATATAAGTCTTTCAGTGGACATACGTTTTCACTTCTCTTGAGTAATGTCTAAGAGTAGAATTACTGGATCATATGGTAAGTGTATGTTAAACATTTTAAGGAACTTCATTTTTCGAAATGGCTATATGGTTTTGCATTCCTAACAACAATGTATGAGATCTCTGGTTGTTCCACAGCCTCACCAACACTTGTTATTGTCAGTCTTTTTAATTAGCTGTTCTAGTGTGGGTGTAGTGCTATCCCACTGTGGTTTTAAGTTGCATTTCTCTAATTGCCAATGAAGAAAAGCATCATTTTATATGCTTTTTGACAATTTATATTTTTTCCTTTATTCAGTGTCTATTCAAATGTTTTTCTCATTTTATTATGGGATTGTTTTCTTATTATTGAGTTGTAAGAGAAATTTATGTTATCTGGATAAAGGTCCTTTGTCAGATATATGCCTTACAAATATCTTCTCTCTCTCCTTCTCTCTTGTTGTTTGTTTGGGGTTTTTGTTGTTGTTGTTTGTTTGTTTTCTGACTGGCCAGTACAGAGATTGAACCCTGGAACCCAGTGTTATCAACACTACACTCTAATCAATTGAGCTAACCAGCCAGCCTTAAAATATTTCCTCTTAATTAATGGTTTACCTTCTTATTTTCTTAATTGTTGTGGGTTTGTTTTTCTTTTTTTAACAAACTAAAAGATTAAATGTATTTAATCTTTATGAAGCCAAATTTATCAGTTTTTCTTTTATGGTTCATGCTTTTTGTATTCTATGTAAGAAATTTTACCTAACCCAATGTCACAAAGATTTTCTACTATATATTATTCTAGCAGGTTTATAGTGTAGCTCTTAGATTTAGGTCTGTGAGCTATTTTGAGTTAAATTTTGTGTATGCTGTGAGGAAAAGATCAAGGTACCTTTCTTAAAACCTATCTCTAGTTATTCCAGCATGATTTATTGAAGTTTATCTTTCTCTTACCTTGGCACTATATCAAAATTCGATTGACCATGTAAGTGTGGGTCTATCTCTAGACTCTCATTACACTCTCTCTTGCATTAATCCATATGTCTATCCTTAAGCCCCTACCACTCTGTCTTGATTATTGTAGCTTTTATAGTCAGTGCTAAAATCAGATAGTATAAATCCTCCAACTTTGTTCTTTTTAAACATTGTTTTAGCTATTCTAGGTCTTTTGCATATGCTGCATTTTAAATAGTGCTTTAATGTTTAGAAGATATAGCATATGTGATGCTATGCCAATTTTATAGACAAAAAAGTCACTGACTCATAGACAA
>NW_007726955.1:44781-47285 GCF_000696425.1 Galeopterus variegatus | reverse complement strand
GAGGGTTGCGATCCCGTTGCTGGTCCCGGTCCGGTGCGGGGGCGACACTGAGGGTTGCGATCCGTTGCCGGACACGGAAAAAGACAAAAAAAAAAAAATATCAGCAGTTAAATAAGGTTAATCTTATTTAAATAAGAATAAATAAGACAATGGTTGCCGTTCTCAGGCTACTAAAACAACAGCACAACAACAATAATGATTATTGAGAGCTTATTGTGGGCCAGGCACTGAGCTAAATGCTTTACATATAATCAGTGAATTTAGGAGACATGGACATCAAACCATCAATAACAACCTGGCCTTTTAGACTCTTCTCTCTAGGCATATCATTATTCATTAGGGAAGTAGGGTCATCAGTACATTTTATGCACTGGTGACATGTAAATGACTTAGAGTCATGGAAGGAAACGCATGGCATGCTCAAAGTGTTACTTGAAGAGCACATAATGAAGGGACTATGTCAAGGATTTGGGCATCAGTAAGGAAACCGACAAGGGATCAAGGAACACCTAGGGACTAGCAAAAATGGGGCCCTGTTACCTCCCCTCGGCTTGAATGGGCAAGGGAGAGAAGTGGGGTTTCCAAGGTGCAGTGAGATCTACAGTCACAGGAGCAGAGCCCCCCTGCAGGAGCTATGGTGGAAGGTGGAGAAAGCCAGCCACGCCAAAACCATGGCGAGGCAGGGCACAGGTGGAGACCACCTCCTCACCAGACCACTCTCCTCTCACCTGCCGATCTCCTGTTGTTATGTCTCAATGGCCTAACCCTGCTGGAAGCCAGATAGGGATGGAGCCCAGGTGATGCAGTCCATAGTTACCTCCTCCTGAGCAGAGAACAGGACAGACAGGGCTGAGAATGGATCTAGAAGAGCAAACAGAATAACCCACACAGAACCACTGACCATCACGTCTGCTCAAACTTGCATAAATTCAGGCTGACTACATTAAGAACTTTAGAGAAAAATGAAGAATCTAGACTGTTAAATTAAACAAAACTGGCAGAGCTATTGCTATATTCAAAATAAAGGCAAGATTTCTTCTTTGCTACAACTAACAAAGATGCCAAAAAAAGATAAGAGTCATCAAATAGCAATAAGTGTATGTTATTCCTCCTCAGTGTTCAGGGACTGGTGAAAACCCATACAGGCATTCTCCATGCTTGCAAATGTCCCAATTATCATGTCTAGTTGAATTTAAGAACCCTAGTTAGGCTAATGAATCTGAATCATTACAGCCAATTGTCTGTCCCTTTCCATTTTCCTGTGTAGCATCAACTAATTAAAATTAGGGGCATCTTCTGTTTGTTCATTGAAGCACCATTTTTTCTAGAAGATATCTTTTTTATTTTATTTTTCATTTTGGTAAAATATGTATCACATAAAATTTACCATTTTAACTATTTTTAGGTGTACAGTTCAGTGGCATTGAGTACATTTGCATCATTGTGCAGCCATCACCACACTCTATCTCCAGAACTTTTTCAACATGCCAAACTGAAACTCTGTGCCCACTGAACAATAACTCCCTAATTCCTCCTTCCCCAGCCCCTGGCGACTGCCATTCTACTTTATGTCTCTTTGGATTTGATACTCCAGGTATCTCACATGAGTAGAATCATGCAGTGTTTGTTGTGTTGTGACTGGCTTATTTCACTTAGCATAATGTCCTCAAGTTTCATTCATGCTGTAGTATGTCTCAGAATTTCCTTCCTTTTAAAGGCTGAATAATATTTCATTTCATGTACATACCACATCTTGTTTATCCATTCACGTGCCAGTAGACACTTGGGTAGCTCCTATCCCTTGGCTATTGTGAATAATGCGGCTTTGAATATGGTGTACGAGTATCTGTTTAAAGTCCCTGCTTTCAATTCTTTTGAGTGTGTAGCCAGAAGTGGAATTACTGGATCATACAGTAATTCTGTTTTATTTTTTGAGAAACCACCACACCATTTTCTACAGCTGCTGTACCATTTTACATTCTCACCAGTAGTGCACCAGGGTTCCAATTTCTCCACATCATCACCAGCATTTATTTGCTGTTTTTTGGATATAGTCATCCTAATGGGTATGAAGTGGTATTTAATTGTGGTTTTGATGTGCATTTCCCTAGTAATTAGTGATGTTTATCATCTTTTATGTGCTTATTGGCCATTTGTATAACTTCTTTGGAGAAATGTCTATTGAAGTCCTTTGCCCATTTTAAAATCAGGTTATCTCTTTTTTTATTGTTGAGTTGTAAGAGTTCTTTATACATTTTAGATATTAATCCCTTATTATATGTATGATTTGGAAATATTTTTTCCCATCTTGTGGATGGTCTTTCTACCCCACGATAGTATCTTTTAATGCATCAAAGTTTATAATTTTAATGGGGTTTAATTTTTTTTTTTTCCTTTTTTCGTGACTGGCAACGGATCGCAACCCTCAGTGTCGTGCCCGTATCAGACCGGGACCGGCAACGGGATCGCAACCCTCGGTGTTGCTCCCGCACCTCACTCAGCCA
>NW_007726955.1:41532-43963 GCF_000696425.1 Galeopterus variegatus | reverse complement strand
TGGGATCCGAACCCTCGGCGGGAGCGCCGCCGTACTCCCAAGCGGCGCACTGTAGCAGTGCACCACCGGGCCGACCCCAATGGGGTTTAATTTTTATATTTTTTCTGAATGACATCTTTCAACATAGGCTTTTCATGACTAAAACTTTTGGAAAGCAGGGCTCAGATTAGACATGGCTGTGGTGAATTTTTATTTTATTCTATTTGTAGCAGAGCAAAAAGAACAAAGACTTGGGTTTTGTAATTCACAAAACTGACCTAACTGATTTGTGTACTGTGGATGATTCCATTACATGCTCAGCATTTAAAATTTTCCTCTTAGCCATTGAAGAAAACAGGTCTCCCTCCTATTCCTTTCATTGGATGCTATAGTATACCACTGGGAGGAACCAGCAGAGAGTCAGATGGAAGATATGCTTTAGCTTGCAAGTGACAGTAACCCAACTCTAATTGTCTCGACCAAAGAAAAATTCTAGCATGCAGAAAAAAGTTTAAGTTCTGTTCTAAATTCATTGGCTCATATAACAGAAAAGGCCAGGGAGAGGTATCCTGGCTTCAGGTATGGGTGGCTCCAGGTCCTCAAACAATGTCACAGCTCTGCACCTCTCTGAGTTGGCTTCATTTTCAAGTCGTACTTGTCCTTATGATAAAACAGCGTCCATTGGCTCTTGACGTACTTCTTACCCTCTCAGCAGTATAGGCAGAAGACAGATAGTCTATTCATCATAGTTCCAAGAGAAGTCCCTATATTACCTTTTGTATTTAAACTGACTGTATTAGTAGCCCAAATGGCTGAGAAAACATCAGTGGGTCACCTGAAAAGTTTTCCTTGCTGAGCAAACATATTGTCTGATGAGCTGCTGTGGTCAATATTGAAACTCGTTACCCCATGGATTTATTTCTTTCCATAATTAACTTTCTCCAACTTGTAGATGGAGGAACTACTCAAATTGATGGCATCTTATTCAGGGGCTGCATAATGTCTTCCCCTGCTCACAAGATGCAAGGAACCAGTGGGCTAAGAGTAGCAGAAAGAAAAGGCCATAGAAATATTTTTTTGGGGAAACAACATTTTTGTATAGATCATTGCTTCTGTAGTATTTAAAGTAAATAGAATTAGTTTCACTAATCAAACTCTGCCTGTTTTGTACAAATATAACAATGTGATAGAGTCCTGAGCATGAAGACTGAAGACCNTCTGCCTGTTTTGTACAAATATAACAATGTGATAGAGTCCTGAGCATGAAGACTGAAGACCCAAGCTTGAGTCTTGGACATGCCATTTGCCTGCTGTGTGTCTTGGGCTTGACATCTCTGAGCCTTGAATGTCTGATAAATAAAAAGCGTTGAGGAGAGGGTGGTAAACACCAGCTAGACTGAAGAGTTGGATACGACTGAGTATATGTGCTGATCATCTAAGGAAAAAAGCAGTGATTATTAAAAAAAAGAAGAAAAAGAAAAAAACTATCCGACTGTTTTCTGACACTCATCCAAACAGAGGAAGGTAAAGGCAGAAGAAGACTATTTTAGGCCTCTAAACTATCAGAAGGAGAAATAAAAATACTCTGGCACATTTGAACCAATTATTTAGACTCTGACAGAACTATTATTTCTTGAAAGCATAATTTCAAGNACATCAGTTTCCACCTGTCCTCCAGGCAGTCAATTTAAAATCTAACCTATGTCTGTCTCAGGACCTTTGAACTTGCTGGTGCCTCCACTTGGAACGCTCTTTCCCCAGGGAGCTGTATGGCCCACTCCTCCACTGCATTTAAGTCCCTGCTCAGTTTTCATCTCATTATAGGGGATTCTCCAATCACCCTATCTAAAATAGCCTCCTCCAACTCCATCACCCTCTATCTGCCTTTTTTCCATAAGAATCATTCCTACCTGACATTTTATACATTATCATTGGTCATTTTACATCCAGCACAAAGCACAGTGTCCAGCACATAATGTGTGAATAAATATTTGTTAAATCAGTTAACAGAATAAATTAAATTCTTTTTTTTTACCCAAGTAAAAATTCAAAATTTACTAATTTTAAAGAATTAGATAGTAAACATTTAAAGAATCACCAATCGAACAGTGAGCCTTTACAACATAGGCTCTGATTAACTTAAACATCTACTAAGATGTGACAATTGGCAAAGTTTCATGGTCTTAATGATCACTGGTCTCAGATTGCATTTATACTTGGAGATCTTCCTAGATTTATTTTTTCCATCTTTTATTCATTTCACTGATTATACATATTTGTGGGGTACAGAATTGACTATCAATACATGTGTACAATATGTGGTGATCAAATTGGGATAATTAGTATACTCATGTTTACAAAACATAATCTTTGGGACCCTTAACTAGTTTCTTGCCATCCCCCCTCCTTCTCACCCATTTCACCTCTAAAAGCCACAGTTCTATTCTCTCTT
>NW_007726955.1:26664-40679 GCF_000696425.1 Galeopterus variegatus | reverse complement strand
ATATGTGGTGATCAAATTGGGATAATTAGTATACTCATGTTTACAAAACATAATCTTTGGGATCCTTAACTAGTTTCTTGCCATCCCCCCTCCTTCTCACCCATTTCACCTCTAAAAGCCACAGTTCTATTCTCTCTTTTTTTTTTTGAAAGTTTAATGTATTATTGTGATTGTTTCTTTCTTTTCTTTCTTTATTTTAGCTCCTACTTGTGAGTGAGAACATGCTGTATTTCTCCTTCTGTGCCTGGATTATTTATTTCACTTAACGTAATTTTCTCTAAGTTCATCCATGTTGCTGCAAATGGCAGAATTTCATCCTTTTTTATGGCAAGGTAGTATTCCATTCTCTATATATATATTTTCCTTTTCCAGCAATCTGCTAATGGACATTTTTATTTTATTTAATAATAAGCACACATAAATCATTGTTTAAAATTGAAATTTTACAATGCATTTTTTTTTCAGAAACTGATGTTTATATTCCGTCAACCTTATTTCCATTTTGCTCAAGAGCCTGTAGAAGAACAGCTTAAGACCTCTCAGCAGTTGTTCCTCCCCACTCAGTGGCCTGAGCATTGGAAGCTGCAGACTGGTCTTTAGTAGCAGGCTGAGTGCTCTGTCTTCAGGAGAGACAGAGGCCACCTGCATGCCTTCAGACCAGTTCTGCGACTTCAGGTGCAGTAGCTCAGGAACTGGAACAGTCCATTCGCCCTGAAATTCCTCCTTGGTCATGGCTTTTTCAGCAGTGGTCTGCTCTTCCTTTTCAATCTCTTCAGTATCTCTGCAGAAGTAGAGATCAGGCATGACCCTGCATGGGTGTTCACGGGAGACGGTGCCACACATGCACCAAACTTCTCAGGCTGCATCCACCACATCAGACCCACTGAGTGAGCTCCAGTGTTGTTGCATGGGATGGCAATGTCCACATAGTGCAGAGGAGAATCTGTGTTGTACAGAGTTATGGTAGGCGGGTTAACATAAGACACTTCTGTGAGAGGCTGGTGGTCAGCCCTGGGCTCAGTAACCACAGAGGACACCGCTCCCAGAAGGCTACCTGGATCTGGTTAGTGAAGGTTTTGGGGTGAAGTGGCCAGCAATAGGAGTGGCTCCAGTGCAGCAAACTTTGGCATGGCCCACTGGCCAGTACTGCTGGAGGATATGACACTGACATCAGCTGGGTTTCCAGTGGCAACCATGGCACAAGCTGCCAGGAGAAGCTTCTCCCAGGTTCTCTTCAGTTGATGATATTGATGTCTTCACTTTTCCTTTTGTACATGTAATTTCTATTTGGAAGTCAAGGTTGGAGCCATCTAAGTGAGTTCTTGCTGCAGGGAATTTGAGGACATGCTCCTTCCTCATTTGCAGGACATCAAGGGCTCTGGACATTGTAATAGTTTCTCTTTAAGTTATGACAGGAATTCAGAATGATACCATGTGGACCCCTCTCTGAGTAGCATGGAAAGGCTACCCAGGTTTTTGATAAACAATAAAAATTGTATTGTGACTTTTCAGGCACAATCTCATTCTGGGTGACTGTAGTTTGGTAACTGTGACTGCTCGGTTCTAGGAAATCATCTTAGCTCCCTTGCCTTCTTCTTTATTGCAAATTTTCCCTTGGATAGATTTTTTTTTTTTTTTTTTTTTTTTTTTTTTTTTTTTTTGCAGCTGGCAGGAATGAGGATCAAAACCCTTGACCTTGGTGTTACCAACACCACACTCTAACCAAGTGAGCTAACGTCAGCCCTGAACCGATTTTTTTTTTAATGGAATATTGTTAGTGAGCACACATGCCAAAACTAAATTTACAATGTACACGAGAGAGATGGCAACATTCTTGAAGCCCTCAGTTACTCACATCTTGTACTCAGAGAGAGAGAAATAAGAAGAAAGTCAAGAAGCCATAAAGTCACAGCTCACAAGTGCTGCAATCACTTGTAATCAACACCACTACCAGTATCAGGAAGTTACTTTGCAGGATGTGGCTTTGACAAGCTAGGCTTCAGGTTAAATATAGTTTCCACCTTTATAATTCTTTCCCCTTCTCTCTCATTCAAAAAAGCATTATCAAAGGCAAGTGAACAAAAATGGCATTATTACAGGAGTACTTTTGAGCCTTCATCCATTTATACAAAAATATGAATTGTTTACAACTGGTATTTCAATAATTAGTAGCAGCAAATTGTACTGAATCTCACAGTTGATCACAGCATCAATCATGACTTGAGAAACTCAGGTCTAGAGCTCTCCAAATGTATTGACTGGGCCACTTGGACAGGGCAAAAGATCCAATGATCATATATTCTTCACAATTTTGCTTTCCAATTAAAGAAGGGGGAAAAAAACCCTCCATAATAAAACTAAATAATATAAAGACTATAAAAGCAAAAATTCAGAAATATTAGTTAAACCAAGAATAGTAGCAATTAACCAACTCAAGACAAAATCTGTGATGCAGTGAAAACAGAGACCCTTCCCAAATGCGGTGGGAAATCCAACTATCTGCCTGTGCGTGCACACACAGTGGGAGTTGTGATGTTGACAAGTGTCACATACAAGGGTGCTAACTTAGCGGAATACTCAACAAAATCTAGAATTCTCTAGTAGAACACTCAAACTGAACAAAAATATGAATATCTAATTTTAGAACCTTAAAAAACTCTATTTACTAGTAAGTAGGCCATAGTATCTAATAGTGAAAATCAAGGAACTCAGGAATTGAAGGGACTTGGCATTTTTTGATTCATTCATTCAAAATGAATCCTTTCAGACCTTGAGAAACATTGCAGTAAGACAATGACCTAATGAAGTATTTATTGTAGCTTCCAGTATATGCCTGATACAACTAACTGCTTAGGAGAGGGATATAAAAATATGAAGAGGCCCTTGAGGAGCTGACAACCTACTAGGTGCTCGACGGATATTTAAAGAGATCAAAATAACGAAAATGACTAGTGTCTTTAGAAAGAATGATAATGCTCTTGTGCAGTTTTGAAAATAAATGCAATCCCTTCAACGCTGTGGTCTGAAGATTTGTTTTACTGTATTTAAAGGCTGATGACCCTTATCAGTAAGGCACCCATTAACAATACAAGGTAAATTGTAGTGGTAATAGTGCCTTGAGTCTGGGGCAATAAAATCAGAGCAAAGTCTGAGTTTCCAGTTTATTTGGCTACAAGTGTGAATAAGCATGAATCATAATTCTGTAATAAACTCAAGACACAGGAATATGTACATTGGTTAACAGGTCAGAGTAGCTGTAAAGCACTGCACTATGAGACTTGATTCAGCCTTTTAAATCTTTTATCCCTGCTACAAAAATAGCTGCTGTAAAAGAAAATCAGATACAGTGAATAATTCACAACAAGAATGCTCTCGTGTGGGCGGGAGTTAGTTGATATTTGCTTTTGTATGTGAAATCGGCAGTTATAACATAGACATCTTTCCAGAATGGCAAACAGGATTCTAAACCAGCAACCGACAGCTGCAGGGCTGATATGAATTTGCTGGTTGTCTAGCAGCACTCCTAAAAGATACAGTGGGCTACAGTAGGCTTTCTCATAATTTTTTTCTTTGCAATTGCTCTTCTTTTTTTCTTCATCTTTTTTTTTTTTTTTCCCTGTGTGGGCTGTAAACAGATTGTAAACTGTGACAACACAGAGCATGAGGAACAATAAAAAGCTTCTTTTAGCATCATCCACCACAACATACAAGTTCTCTTGCTTTTCTACCAAAAACTACTCAACCTGTGTGCTTGCCTTCTTACCTATGACTTCATCTATTTGTGGAGAGCCTTGAGGAGGGGGGACCAGGGAGTGGGTGTACTGATCATGCTTTTTTGATTTTTTGTGTCTTTTGTGTGTGTGTGTGTGGATGGTTTATTTATTTATTTTCATTGTACATGTTCATGGAGTATAGTTTGTTATTTCAATACATACATATATTGTATAATGATCCAATCAGAATACTTAGCATGTCTATCACCTAAGCATTTATCATTTCTTAGTGGTTATAACATTCAAGACCCTCTTTTCTAGCTATCTTGAAATATACAACACAATAATATTAGCTATTGTCACCAGAGCACCAGAGCTTATTCTTTCTATCATATTTTCTGTATCTTTTGATATTTTGAGATTTTGGAGGCCTTATGGATAATAACTTGCCTATAAACATGCCTTTCACATGCAAACCAACCATCTCAAGCCCATATCCCCTAACCACCTCTTTATCTAATTCCCACACACCAAGCCAATATTTCTCCTGCCCTATATCCTCCCAGGGCCAGGTATCAAGCAAACAGAGCCCACCCCGGTAGCCCAGAGCCCTCTGGAATTATTCAGGCCAGCCAGTCCTACACTGTTTACCATGCCCTGCCTTCATGTAGAAACCCCAACTAAAGTGCTAGCCAAAGCTTTCTCCTCGCTCCTTTCCATCTCCCCACCAAACCTGGTGTCCCCCATGTAGCCAGGCATGGTGTGGCATTCCTCCACCTCGTGGAAAATGTAAGTGTTAGTTCTTCATTCAGTAGCATTGGCCTCTCTGTGTCATCAATCACTTTCATAAGTTAAAAATGCTGTAGGTACAAGCGAGATAATGGGCTTTTGCAGCAGTCTTTAGAACATGGCAGTTTGGCTTCAAGTCTGGCTCAGAAACAATCTGTTTTCACAAAAGCATCATCAATGACTGTAACACACAGCCCAGGATGGGAGCCAGGCATTCTCTGTCCATGTCTTTCTACTTCGCACATGACATAATGATGCATGGGAGCACGTTCTATTGTTGACTTTCTATAGTGGCACTGAAGTCCAGAAAGTTTGTGTGACCTACTAAAGAAAGTAGAAATGCAGAACTGTAGATGCAGTGAAAAAGTAGAGCCCTGCTCTTCAGATTCCTCATATAGAGCCACCAGAATAACAACACCGATGATGTGAACATTTATTTACTGAGTGCCTGGCCCAGTGTGCCCAGTGTTTTATACGCATCATCTCACTGAACCCTCACAACAAGGCTATAAGTAAGTGCTATTATTATCCCACTTTAGAGATGAGAATTTGGAGGTGAAAGACACTAGTCCAAGGTCGCATAGCCAGTAACTAGTATCCTGGGACTTGACAGACCAAGTCTAAATCCACGGCCCATGCTCTAAAGCCCTACTCCATACCGTCTGTCAAAGCTGAGTAAGGCTACTTCTCCCCCATGATGCAGAATTCAAAAGTACAATTCCCTTTGCAAATGAAATGTCAGCCTGAAAACCTCAATCACTATTTGGCATCTCCAGTTGGCTGGTGAACGGTGCCATGCCGCCTTCCAAGGAAAACATGTTTTTGGTAGGTATTCAGGAGCAAGGCCAGCCCCAGGCAACATTGTGAAATAGGCAACCCTCTTGGTTTCTAGTGACTGCTTTTCCTGGAATTCAGTGCCCTTACTACTTTTACAGCTGACCCAGGTCACTTTACTCCCAGCACTGTCTGGGGTCTGTGCCTTAGGTCTAAAATTATTTTGCTGTATTCCTAAACCCACTAGAATTCCCATGTCCTCCTTTTTTTTGAAATCCACCAAGGATCTAGCTTCTAATTCTAGCTGTACAGCCTTTAGCTGTATATAACCTTGAGCCCCAATTTCCTCATCTGTAAGACTGCCATAGTAACACTGACATCCTGAGTTTTTTACAAGGATAAAAAGGATATATTCCGGGCTGGCCCGTGGCTCACTTGGGAGAGTGCGGTGCTGATAACACCAAGGCCACGGGTTCAGATCCCTATATAGGGATGGCTGGTTCGCTCACTTGGGAGAGCGTGGTGCTGACAACACCAAGTCAAGGGTTAAGATCTCCTTACCAGTCATCTTTTTTTTTTTTTTTTAGAAAGGATATATTCCAAGTGCTATGTCAAGATAAATTCTTAATACATAATTGTGCTCTACCATGATAGCTCATTCATAAGGAATATTTTCCCAATTTTCATAGATGCTGCTTAGATGTAAAGTAATAACTCTGGCTTCCAGAACCACAGAAGATCAGCCTCTTTACATTGCAGACATGTTTCACAAATATGGCTTAATAAAACAGCCATGAAAATAAGCACTGGTGTAGCACATCTGCTGGAAATTCAAAAGGTACACAGAAGTTCTGTTAAAACTAGACAGTAGGATAAATGAAAATTAAGCAATGAATTTAATAAGAGAATGTTAGAAAATGCAGTCTATTTTACAATTTTGCCAAATGTTTGGAGCTCTCATGTCATAAAATTCTGGAAAGAGGATTGTTAAATAAATTCAGCAGAAATGAAACAGGGAAAAAGCACTAAGTCAAGCATCATTAAGACAAAAGTCCTCATTTCTGCTCTTCCACTTATTGGCTATATGACCTGGGATATGTCACTTGCCCTCTATGGGTGTCAATTTCCTCCTCTGGAAAAAGAGAGTGTTGGATCAGATGATCCCCTAGGTCTCTCCCAGCTGTACCATTTTATGAGCCAATGACTCCACCATTGGCCCTCCCCTTGTTCTCTGGAGATATTGTTGCCACAGTAATTAGTATTGCCCCAGGGTAACATCACGTAGCAGAGTCCAGTCACGCACAGGAATTCCAGGCACTGTGACTGAGAATTCTAATGCCTCTTTGGTCATGCCATCATTGAATGACCTTGGGCAGGGCACCTAACTTCAGCTAATTGCCTCAGATGCCTCACCAGACAAAAACCTCCAGGGATTTACCAGATAAATTTCCAACTCCTTACATTCCACAAGCTGTCCTCCAAATGCCTTTACAATGCTTAACTCGGGGCCATCCATGACAAAGCATGTAATAGCCTTTTTCTTGAATAATTCTCAATTGTAGTGTGTTTTCACCTCAAACATAGAAGCCCTCTTTTCACCCTGCTGTGGGTTAAATGTGTCCTCCAAAAGTTTACATATTGGAAGTAATCCCCATCGTAACAATGTTAAGAGGGTGGGAAGTCAAATCATGGTAATTGAAAGGTGGGGCCTTTAAGAGGTAATTAGACTGTGAGGACTGTATCATCATGAATGGGCTAACCCATTCATGGTTTAATGGGTGGTCATGGACATGGTTCTAATGGCTTTATAAAGACAGCAGGTGAGCAGGTTAGCTCTCTTGCTCAGCCCTTTCTCTCATTGTGACACCCTGTGTGGCTGTAGAAAGCTCTCACTAGACATGTTCCCTGGACTTTGGACTTCTAAGCCTCTGAAACTGAAAGAAATAAATTCATGTCATTGTAAATCACCCAGTTTCAGACATTCTGTTATAAGCAATAGAAACAGATTAATACGCCCCTTGTTCAAATTATAACCATCTTTCGGAAGAGACCAAATGTAAGTGAAAACTTAAAAGGCTGAAAAATTGGTCAAATCTGTGGCAAACTCAAGGCTAGGAAGGAAAGTTGATGTACATCGTATAACAGAACCACCATGATTTCATTAGGCTGAAACAAAGACTGAAAACCAAGGAGAATTAGTACAAACTGTCAGCAAGTATTTCAGCAGATGTGTCTTATAATCAGATTGGCATTATAATCCCTGCTCTAAATCTAATAGAAAAAAAAGTTCAATATTTCTATTAATAATAAATAAAAAAGTATTGATAGCTGCCATTTGTTGTATGAATATTGTGTTAGGCATTATGCTAAGAACTTTGCATATTATATTCATTAGAATAATTTCAGTTGCAAGCAAAAGTATCTGACTAAAAGGAGCTTAAGCAATCAGGGTTTCCTATCTCAAAGAACAATTGACTGAGAAGTGGCTGTTTCCAGCACTGGATGATTGAGCAGCGTAACAACATCACTGAGGATCTTCCAACTCTGCCATTCTCCCCGTGTGGGCAATATCGTCACTGCAGTTGCACAATGGTGACTTCAAGTGTCACACAGATATTTCAACATCTAGCAAAGAACACCTCCCACATGTCTCTTTCTATTGGTTAGGAAAACTTTACACTGAATATCCCTGTGGATTTCTCCTCACATCTCATTGTCCAGGATCAAATCACATGCCCATACCTAAACCAATCAACAACAAGGGGAATGAGACTGTCAGTGTTATCTTTGACCAATCATGATCCACCCTTGGCTCATCTTCCTTGAACACATGAAATAGTTAGGATTCCACCCAAACAAAACTGAGCTCCACTGGCACAGAAGAGGAAAACAGGCCAGGATATGGCAATTGGGTAGGTAACCAACAGTGTCTGCGACCCATGCCTTATTATTTTAATAAATAATCTTCTGAAGAATTATTATTCTCCTATTGTAGATGAGGAAACCAAAGCTCAGAGAAGCCAAGTAAATTGTTCACAGTCACACAGCTAGAAGTTGGAAAATTCTGTATACTTTACCACCATAATGATGATTCTGAAATTTCAGTGTATGTAAGACACATTAGAGAGTTTAGTAAAAACATAGATTCTCATACTCCACACCCATAGATTTTGACACAGTAGTCTAGGGGAGGAATCCTCATTCTTCATTTTTAACAAATAATCCTAGTTAATTTGGATACAAGTGGTCTATGAACCTCTTTTGAGGGGGAGAATGGGATTGGCTACTATTGAATAGAAATCTGATTTTAAAAAAAAACAAACCAGAAAACCTTGATTTTCTGGAAGTCCCACATCCACCTTCTACAAAAGCTACCCATCTTTCTTATGCACCACCATGGAAGCATCTCACCATGTTCCCTCTATAGTCTGCAGGGTCAGGCCCTGTGTGGTATCTAGATCTTGCTCCCTAATTTTAGAAGGTTATAGATAAAAACCTTCAAATAAGGGAAACAAGGTTCAAGAGGAACCTGACATGTCTCTTAAGTAACCACTGAAGAATTTGAGAAGATTTAGGGTTGAGGTCAGTGAACTCTTTGTGGTAAGGGCAAGAGGAATCCATCATAAGACTTCAAATATCAGTAGTCTGTCATGCGTAAAGGATGCTCAGAGGTAAAATCAATCATCAAAAATTATGCGGAGACTCATTTTATTATAAGGGAGAACAGACTAATAATTGACACTGTTGAACAGTGATAAAGGTTATTGGCCTTACAAAGCATTCTGAATGCATTCAAGGAGAGGCTGGCAGACCCTGCATCTGTCACCAATTTTGTAGAAGGGAGTCCTCAATTGAAAGGAAGACTCGTGCAGATGACTTGAGATATGTTGTGATCCTCCAATCAAGTATCCTCTGAAAACTGACTTGTGCTCATTTTTTTTATTATTGTCATTTCTTCTGAACACCTTGGAGTGTTATTTAATTTCTAATGCATCTGTGTCTTGTTTTCCCAAATTGATGGAACATGTCTGTCTCTTCTTTGTGTCTTCATGGCATCTCACTCAAAACCATGCTCATCATAGGTACTTAACGCATAGTTGCCAAATCAAAAAGGATGACCTAGAATGATGGGTAAGCACATCCAGATGATAACACTGCACAAGGTGGGCAGTAAACAACTTTCAGTACTTCTCCCCTGCTTATTACCATTCTTCCCTCTTGGGGAACTGGGCATGGTGGCTATATGTGAACTAGGTACCCTCTTCTCTGATCATTGGTGGAGCCAGAAATTAGCTTCTGATTCAAGCTGGGCCAGTAAGATTTGCACTAAGATATTAACACAATCTCTATGGTGGCTATATGTGAATTAGGTACCCTCTTCTCTGGTCATTGGTGGAGCCCGAAATTAGCTTCTGATTCAAGCTGGGCCAGTAAGATTTGCACTAAGATATTAACACAATCTCTTAAGGTGGCTGTACATGTAACATGTGAACTAAGAAGCATGGTCTACTTAAAAAGAATGAAAGACAAAGAGTGAGTTCCCTGGATTTCTATCTCCTTGATCCACATCCCTTCCTAAGGCTAATATGTAAATGCGTGGTCTCTGTGAGAAACCCCTTTATCTTTATAAATTTCTTGCTACTTCCCTTCCTCCTTTCCTCCCTCCCTCCCTCCCTTTCTTCCTTCTTCCCTCCCTTCCTTCTTTCTTTCCTTCCTTCCTTCCTTCTTTTTGATTTTATTGACATTGGCTTTAGTTGGTTTCAGTATATTTCAATTAGAATCCTGAATCCAAAATCTGTCTCTGGGTTTGCTCTTGAAGCAACTGATAAAAATATCTCATGCTCTTATAACTCCAAGAAAAACCAGGCTTTTGGAAATCTCAGGTGAAGAGACAGCATCTCTGCATGCTGCCAGATATTTTGGAGGGTTTGAGTTTGAAGATACTGCGGGCTGATTTTCTTACCACTCCAACCCCTAATCCGCAGGGGCATCAAAGCTCCTGTGAAGACTCCACCACCAGATCACAGGTCTCCTTACAACGAAGATCCTATCCCTCCAGAAGGAACTGTGAGATAGGAACTAACCTCTAGAGCAGTGAGGCAAGACCAGCCCAAATAACAGATGGGAGTATTTGGAGATATCTACCACCCCCTTATACCACAAAGAATTTCTCTATGCAACATTTTGGGTCTATGTAAGGCAATGCCCCTGCAAGGTACAAACTCTTTCAAAATCACATCTATCAGTGAGTAGTCACATGAACCTTTGTACTTCAGTTTGGTGGCTAAACTGTTTCCCAATATACATGTGTTTTCCTTACTTTGTACCCCATGGCTGTTAAGCAGAGCATTGGACTGTCACATTGGCACACTTAGTGAAAAACAGTGCCTGAACAAATCCAGGTGACAATTTTCCAAAATGCCTTATTCCAATCTTGGATGGAGAGCAGCACTGGCTGTAAGGGAGGGACAGGTGGGGATGGGCATAGGAGGAGGCAGGGAAATTGTTGAGAATTTTATGCTTTTCTATCTGGCAGCTAAGATATCTCTCATGTTGGCTAAAGTTGGCAAATCATTAACATGTGTGAGATAAGAAAGAACCAATTCTTTCCCTTTCCCTATTCCTTAGAGTTCTACCCTGTTTTTCCTAAGTTGCTGGGAGGCCTTCTCCTGTGGTCTTTTTCATCCCCCTTACTGCTTTTTGATCCTTTTGTTTTCCCCCAGACATAACTACCACCTGTGCTGCCATCTCAGGTTCCCTTAGAAAAGAAGTCACGTTTCAAAGATTCTCACATTATAGAATGAAATCTCTCTGACTCATCGTGTGGTTTAGGATACAAAACCCTAAATTCTCTTTAACTAAAAATGTAGAACCGGGGAAGCCAACTCGACATCTTGCTCCAAATCTGAACAGACGTGTTATTTGATAAAAGCACCTCTCATGCAACCAGTTCAGCATCCACAGTAATGAGGAATAACTTTAATAATGAGTACTCTATAAATAGGGACAGGCATCAGAAGAGACACTGGCAATTCTACCTTGGCAAATAACAAAACAAACAAAAATCACTCCCATGTGCTCGTTGATGATTGAAATTTCTTTAACAGAAATTAAATATTTCTGAAGAAGCTATTGTATAATTGTGGTTTAGTTTGTTTGTTTATTGCAATTAGGCAATACGTATCAAAAGTTTTCAAAACACGCCTACGTTTTGACCTTACTGTTC
The DNA here is from genome assembly GCF_000696425.1 of Galeopterus variegatus. Classification (NCBI taxonomy): domain Eukaryota; kingdom Metazoa; phylum Chordata; class Mammalia; order Dermoptera; family Cynocephalidae; genus Galeopterus; species Galeopterus variegatus. Next base: position 29,177 of record NW_007726955.1, on the reverse strand, counting down.
CACTTCCAGGAATTTATTCTTAGCAAATAACAGAAAGGTACACAAAAATATGTGTACCTGAAACTTCATTATAGCTTTTAAAAAACTTTTTATAATACAAATTTTCAAGCATACACAAAAGTATAAAGAATAATATAATGAGCCACCATGTATTTACCACCCAGTTTGATCAACAGTTTGCCCAGATCTTGTTTCATTTATTCCCAACCATTCCTCTTGTTTTGCTGAAATATTTTAAAGAAAATCCCAGCTGTCCTGGCATTAGACTCTTAAATACTTTAGTTGGAATCTTTTAAAAATAAATATTTTTTAAATAAATTAACATTACCTTAATAACTATCTTTTACCCACTCAAGTTAGCAGTAATTTTTAAATATCATCTAATACTTATTCACGTGTAATTTCAAAATGTTAAAAATGTCTTTTCCCAGTTCGTTCAAATCTGGATCCAGAAAGTTTTATAGATTAGATTTAGTTGGTGTTTCTCTTAAGTCTCTGAAATCTGTGACTACTTCTCCACTTTTTATTATGTTTGTTGAAAAAACAAAAAAGTTCATTTTGTTCTGTAGAACTTCTCACATTCTGGATTTGGCTGATCGTATCTTCTTTATATCATTTAATATGTTCCTTTACCTCCTCCTGTAAACTGGCAGTTAGACTGGGAGTCTCAACTGAGTTCAGGTGCTGCTGGTGCTGCTGCTGCTGGTGGTGCTGGTGCTGCTGCTGTTGGTGGTGGTGGTGCTGCTGCTGCTGGTGATGGTGGTGCTGGTGCTGCTGCTGCTGTTGGTGGTGGTGGTGGTGCTGGTGCTGCTGCTGCTGTTGGTGGTGGTGGTGGTGCTGGTGCTGCTGCTGGTGATGGTGGTGCTGGTGCTGCTGCTGCTGCTGGTGATGGTGGTGCTGGTGCTGCTGCTGCTGGTGCTGGTGGTGCTGGTGCTGGTGCTGCTGGTGCTGGTGCTGCTGCTGGTGCTGCTGCTGCTGCTGCTGCTGATGATGATGATGATGATGGTGATGATGGTGCTGGTGCTGCTGCTGGTGTTGCTGGTGGTGATGGTGCTGCTGGTGGTGCTGCTGCTGCTGTTGCTGCTTGGCAAGAATACTTTGCAGGTGGCTCTGAGTACTTCATATTGTATCACAGTAGAAGTCACATAAGGCCTGTTTGTTCCACTCTTAGTGATGTTTACATTGGTTAGTGGATTCAAATGCTCTCGGCCTAATCCTCCCATTATACATTTTCTCATCGACTTTCCACCTAATGGTTTTAGCAGCTATTGATGATCACTGCCTTGATACATTATCTCATTAGAGATTTTTAAATGTCGATGTTGTAATTTTATAATACCTTTTTGTTATGTTAGCTCTGATTCTTCTATAATGAAGCAGCTTTTGATCTTCAGCTTTTCATTTTAAAAAATGTCAAAGTTACAATATAATAAACACCCACAACCTTCACCTAGATTCACCAGTTGCTAACATCTTGCCACCTTTGCTATATCATTCTCATTATATATACTTATTTTTTGCTGTTTCATTCAAGTTAGATTATAGACATTATGACACTTTATCTTTAAATAGTTCAGCCTCTGTTTCCTAGTAACAAAAGCATCTCCTCATACCATAATTACCACGCTCAATAAATTTAACATGGATTCAATATCACCTAATACAGAATTCAAGAAAGATCTTGCCAATTGTCCCCAAGATGATCTTTATATAGTTTTGAAGTCCAGAATCCTGTTAAGGTCCATGCACTGCTATCATGTCTGTGTAAATTTCTACTTCCATCTTTCTTTCCACATTTATTTGTTGGCATTCTCCTGTAAAGAGCTTTTCCTCTATTACCATCATTATTCTTTCAGATGCTTAAACTGACTAAAATTTGTCCAGTGGGAGCCCTTATAATCTGGTCTCTACATCATTTTGAGCCAGTCCCACTGGTCTTTAAGCATTTCCTTACTTTCTGGCACATGTGATTCTAGGCTCACAGTGTAACTCTCCTATCTCAGACCTAGATCAGCAATCTCTCCAAGGAGCCCTGGTTCTTTTCAACGAACAATGATATTTAGAAACTGAGATCTGCCTGCCCAATGTGCTCATTGCTAGTGGGTTGTTACTTTTCTAGAACTGTCAATACATAGAACTAATAAATATATTTTTTTAAGAAATTATGAGTTCATACTGATACCCCCTATTTGAATCCAGTATCACAGAAGAATCCTCCTCTCTTCTCCCATTTTATATTTTATCTTCTCCCATAGTAAAAAACCTAGTTTCTGAAAAGTTTACAATATTTTATTATTTGCTATATGCGCCAATACACACAAAATAATCTTAGTATTACTTAACAAAACCACCATTAAAAAAACCTAAGAGAATTAAATAATTCTTTAAAGATTTTTCTGCTCACAGAATACATCCTATGAAGGCATATTAAAAATTTACTTTGGGCAGGCCCGGTAGCGCACTGCTACAGTGCGCCGCTTGGGAAGCGCGGCGGCGCTCCCGCCGAGGGTTCG
>NW_007726955.1:21672-25671 GCF_000696425.1 Galeopterus variegatus | reverse complement strand
AAAAAAAAAATTTACTTCAATTAATTCTATTTTCTGTGTAAATATACTTGATGTACAATTTGATATACAGTTAGGTTCATTTGTTTCTGTTTATATTTAATTTCAATGTTTGCTCTTTTTATCCTTTTGATTTAATTCTATTTTTAAAATATGTATAATTTTTACATGGTTCAAAAGTCAAAACTACATATAAAAAGGTAAACTCCAAGAAGTTTTACTCCCATTTTTACCCTTTGTATTCTTTTTTTTTTTTAAGATGACCAGTAAGGGGATCTTAACCATTGGCCTGGTGTTGTCAGCACCACACTCTCCCGAGTGAGCTAACTGGCCATCCCTATATGGGATCCGAACCCGTGGCCGTGGTGTTGTCAGCACCGCGCTCTCCACGGGCCGGCCCTATCCTTTGTATTCTTATTGCTTCCAACCCTATAGGTGCTATTTTTATGAGTTTGCAGATTGTTTGCAAATATAATAAAATATTTATTTTTTATTATTTTCACATATTTTACTATTTAAGAAAGTTTATATTTTTATGACAGTGGTTACCTTTTTACTAATACTTTACTTTTTAGTGGCCATAATCTCCTTTTTCCTTATATAGACTTCTACAATTGGTTTGTACCTTTACATGGTATCTTCTGACTCCTACGTTACCTGCATGTCAATCAGTGGTCTTATTTTAATTTCTCCTTTCCCTTTTTCTTCTCCAATGTTTTCAGTTGTGTTATTTCTAATTTATTAGAATATGTAATATCTACATGCTATTCTTTCACCTTTGTCCCCATTTTTGTTTAAGTCTTAGACTTAGGATTAAATATAATCAGTACTCACCATCAGTACTTTTGCTGATGTTTCCAGTCATCTCCTGGTGAGATACATTCATTGTCCAGTAGATTTCTCAGGACAGAATCATGATTATATATGAGGGTACTTCAAAAAGCTCATGGACAAAATGGAATTAAAAGAGAATATGAATCTTTCATGAACTTTTTGAAGATCCCTCGTATTCTGACTTCTTGCAAGTTTAAAACTATTTGCCCACCCATAGTCCTGATATTTAAAGGACAGCTGGAATAGACAACACAGCCTTGTTTTTAAAAGTGAGAATGGAAACAATCCAAGTAATTAATAATCAGGGATTGGTTAAATAAATGAATTATGGTTAGTTGAATAATGGAACCCGGGTTTGCGTAGCCATTATACATGCATACAACCACTGTAGAAAAATATAAAATGATTTATAAATCTATAATGATCAAATTTGTATTTATAAAGTATAAGGATATTGTAAGTGTGTGTGCATGTGTGTTTGGCAAAAAGCAGGCTGGGCGTACATGAACAAGTTAACAGTAATTTTCTCTGGTTAATAGAATTTTTGGTGATCTTTAGCTGCTTCTTTATGCTTTTCTATATTTTTCAAATTGTAGCACTCGTGCAATTGGAGAGAGACAATTTTTAAAAAAGACAAAGAACTAGAGGTTTCAAGGTTTATTTTTAATGTGTTGGTTTTAATCTATACCACAAGACAGGGTGTAGCAAGGAAAGAGTAAGCTGATCTGATTGGCAAGCTCAGGACAGCATAGGCTGGTCTCAGAGCCCTGCGTGTGCTAGGGACCCAGTCAATGTTTGCTGGTGATGAAGAAAACCAAAATTAATCAGTTCCAAGCACAGTCATTTCAGGGAGTAGAATTTTCTGAGTCAGGCTCCTGCCTCCAAGGCTGTACTGAGGATGAAATGAAATAGTATATTCGTGTATGTAAAACTGCCTGTCACTTCATCCAGGCAGAGAAGATAGATGATTAGCACCTTGTTCTCAAAACTAATAAGGATGTGTTCAGTTTTACTTAATCTGAAGAATATAAAAACAGTATGGACAGATGGCCAGTAAAAGAGCCTGAGGCAGCCTCTAAGAGTGTTACAGAAAAACACAAAGGGAAGAAGAGAAAGATAAGAGAGACAGGCTGGGGGGCAGGGCGGGGAGAGGGAGAGAGAAGACAAGATAGAAGAGTTTAAAAACTATTGCTAGAACCTATAACGTGTAGGGCTTCATCTTGCATATAAGTAAAAGTAGAGAAAACCTATGCCTCTACATCTTAACAGTGCTGTTGTTATAATAAAAAGAAGTAAGTGGAGTGTACACTCTACACCTGCTTCTTTAAGTAATCATTACCAGATAGTCAACAAATAGCTGGAATTACAGCAGTTATTTTCCCAGTAGAGCCTCACCCCAGAGCAACTGGATCAGCATTTGATGGGGAATGTCAGGCACAGAATTTTTTCTAAGGTCAGGTGTAGAATTTTTTTAAAACATCTCTTCAAGTGATTATGATGCCTGGCCAGGTTTTAGAACTGCAGGCCTACACATAGGACCACCACCCATCTCATTTGCCAGGACAGTCCCAGAGTAATTATTAATAGTGATCACTTCTCTCACAAAGATTTTTCAGTAGGGACATAAATTATGTGCTTTGTTACCTGTCTCTCCCCTCACCTCCCCGGATGACACTCTCAGTGAAGCTGATGGTCCCTCCCATAGGGACAGCCTCGAACCATTATTTCCATTCCATAGCTAAAGACAAGATTTAGAGAGAAATTACCTCTTGGACTTAAGTTCACCTTGTCAACCTGTAGTCAGATCCTCACTGAGAATGAAATCCGATGAGTGGAGAAGACAAAGGCGTAACTTTAATGGCGGCAAGAGAATGGGAAATCTGAGGCACATACAGGGATCCGAACACTTGACCTTGGTGTTGTCAGCATCATGTTCTCCCAAGTGAGCTAACTGGCCAGCCCAATATATTTCCTAATACTAAGCTATTTTAGCTTTTCTGGAAAACAAAAAATATTAAAAACAAACAAAAAAAAGACAATTGTTTCTTCTACTTCAATATTTGGCCCAAGTCCATTGAGAAAGCCAGAAATGAACATGGATTTGACTTTATCTGCTGGTTACCAAAGAACTTTTCCTTGTTTCTTCCTGGTCTCTTTTTGGTCCTTAGTTTCTAGAAGAGTCAAAATAAAAAAAAAAATCATTGGACAGTGATATCAAATTGCTCTTCAGCTGNCAAGCCAGGAGGGGTATAGACTAGGTGAACATGGAAGAATCTGGGCTCTGGCACCTCCGTGAGCTACCCCCATGGGATAAGAGGAGTGAAGGAATAACGTGGAAGGACACTGGAGTTTGAGATTTCGGGATGGGGCGATCCTGAGGGATGACACAGCAGGGCAGGGCTGTGGAAATAGCAGCATGGCAAAGTACGGGCCGAGTGAAAAGCACTGGGGCTGAAACTGGAGATCAGAGGAGCCAGTGGGTCAGGAGGGTCATCCTCCTGGACACTGGAGTCACCCAACTGATAGTCAGCAGAATGTGGGGGAGGGAAAGGTCATGAGCCTGCTGCCAAATGTTACGTGAGTGGAGGCTGATCTAGACTGACACATGGTAGGGATGACACAGGGGGAGGTGTGAATCTCAAAGCCAAAGGAATTTTACATGAGATGGGAGGAAAGGTGACCCTGCCACAGCTTTGGAGAGCAAGGAAGATATTAATCCCCAGCTCCCAGCCCCAAGGGGCAGAGGGTAGGTGAGAAAGGGCCCTCTCCATTTGAGAAGGATAAAGGGGAAGCAGGAAGCTTAGGGGAGAGCAAGATTTCAGGTGATGGCAGAAACAAAAGAAACATTTAGCAGAACTGTTAAGGATATAGAAATAGGGTTCAGAGGGCATAGTTGGAAGGTATAGAAAGGGGGAAGGCAGGGGAGGGAGACAAAAAGTCCTGGGATGAAACCATGTAATCACATAAAGACTATAGAGGTCTTTATCCAAAGCAATGGCTAAGGAGGAGAGGGACAGGAGGCAGAGACAGCTCTGGCCTCTACTGACCCGCTGTGTGACCTTAGGCAAGTTACTTGCCCTCTCTGTGCCTCAGTTTCATCATTGTAAAATGAGGGTAATACTGGTGCTGACTTCATAAAATTGTTTTTGCTGTGGAAATTAAATGTGT
>NW_007726955.1:18976-20645 GCF_000696425.1 Galeopterus variegatus | reverse complement strand
AAAAAAAAAAAAAAAAAAAAAAAAAAAAAATCTGTCAGAGTCATCGTAGATTCAATTTCTTATGAACATATTCTATGGTGATAAATCATTATCCCTTCCTGAAAAGGCAAAGAGAGATAAAAAGTTGGTTGAAGATAGTAAAAATCCAGAGTTATAAATGTTAAAGATGGGCAGTCAATAGAGTCAATTAAAATATAACCCAACACCAAAAAAAATCAAGTAAGCTGATTAAAAAGTGGGCAAAAGAGGTAAACATATATTCTTCCAAGGATGATATAAAAATGAGCAATAAGCACGTGAAAACATCACTAATCATCAGAGAAATACAAATCAAAACCACAATGACATATCACTTCACACCCATTAGTATGGCACTATCGAAAAAACAATACAAATGTTGGCAAGGATGTGGAGAAATTATAACCCTTGTGCACTGTTGGTGAGAATGTAAAATGCTACAGTCACTGTGAAAACAGTATGGTGATTCTTCAAAAACTTAAAAATAGACCTACCACTTCTGGTTATATATCCAAAAGGATTAAAAGCAGAGACTTGAACAGGTATTTGTATGCCCATATTCATAGCAGCACTGTTCTAAACAGCCAAGAGGTAGAAACAGCCCAAATGTCTATCCATGAATAAATGGGTAAACAAAATTTGGTATATACATATAATGGCATATTATTCAGCCTTAAAAAGGAAGGAAATTTTGACACATACTATAACATGAATGAACCTTGTGAACAATATGCTAAGTGAAGTAAGCCAGTTACAAAAAGACAAATACTGCGTGATTCCCTTCATAGGAGGTACCTAAAGCAGTCAAATTCATAGAAACAGAAAGTAGAATGGTGGTTCCCAGGGGCTCAGGGAAGGGGGAAAGGGCAGTTGTTGTTTAATGGACGTAGAGTTTCAGATTTGCCAGATGAAAAAGTTCTGGAGATCTGTTTCACAACAACGTAAATATACTTACACTACTGAACTGTGCTTTTTTTTTTTTTTAAGATGACCAGTAAGGGGATCTTAACCCTTGACTTGGTGTTGTCAGCACCACGCTCTCCCAAGTGAGCTAACCGGCCATCCCAATATAGGGATCCAAACCCATGGCCTTGGTGCCACCAGCACCACACTCTACCTAGTGAGCCATGGGCCAGCTCCAAACTGTACATTTTTAAATGATGGTAAATTTTACATTATGTGTTTTTTACCACGATAAAGAAAAATGAAAAAAAATGTCATCTAGTATGTCCCTTCCTCTCTCTTTACAGATGATTAAAGTAAAGCCAAGAGAAGGTAACCAACTCATCCAAGGTCACACAGCTCAAGGAGGCAGAGTCAGGACCAGAACCCAGGGCTCTGATTCCTGCTGTAGGGCTCCTTCCATCACATCACATTCTCTATGGGAGGTGCTGAGGTAATGGGAAAGATGACACGGTTGATTTATCAGTAGTGACAGTGACATTTCGATGAACCTGAAAGGGATAAAGATTCGACTCCGCTTATAAATGCTCATGTGCCTGCACCCTTTCTCCAAATCTCATCAGGATTATCCAAACCAGCAGAGTCTGACAGGCCACACTGGAAACCTCAAGATACTCGCAGCTTCTCTGATCTGAGGCAGGCCAGAAAGCAGGTGAGAGCAGCTTTCTGTTTCTGGGCTGTTCCCCCT
>NW_007726955.1:16106-17786 GCF_000696425.1 Galeopterus variegatus | reverse complement strand
ATGTTAAAGCTGAAGCCAACTCCGCTGAACCCCCAATTGTGTTTCTCCCCTCTTTTTGACATACAGACCTCTCATGCATACAACACCCCTCTGAGCTCCGAAGTTGTTCAAAAAATGCCCCCTGCATAAATATGTCCCGTGATGTACAACTAAATGAAACATTTTGCAAGGACATTCTAAAGATCTTTCCACTCAGGAATATTTTTTGTTTTGTTTTCAGCAACCCTACCGAGACTGAACCAGGATGCCTATAAAAAGCCTTCTGTGTTTCCCTAACGAATCCTCAGGAAGGATGGAATAAGATGGGGGTCAGAGACCCGGAGCCTGGGCCAGATACTCAGGATGCCAGCTTGGCTGGGGGCCCTGGAGGCAGCACTGAGGGCCCTGCCTCCTGCTCCTCCCACTGGCACCATCTCTGCCCACACTCCTTAAGGGAATTGGCTGTGCTCCTGGCTTGTCTCGCCTGTGTGTCTGCTAGTTATCGAACAAAGGGTGGGATTACTTCCATGCCCAGTTTCCCAGATGCTCACAAGCATGGAGCCAAGAATGAGCTGAAACAGAAGGGAAGACCGAGCTGAGAAGCCCTCTTGACAAGACTCGGCCACACTTGAGCTGTTGTTCCTGCCACGAGACACACCTGTCATGTAAAAGCTGATGAGACGTTCAGGAAACATCACATGCCTCCTATTTAGAGCTGATCCTAGAAAACAAAGAATTTCCCAAGATAGCACCAAGCATGGAAGTGGGGAGAAAAGCCAAGGGCCCCTGGCCCTCTTCAATATCTCTCCCTGCTACAGGCAGGAGGAGTCAGGAGAAAAGAAATCTTTGCTGCCTGCAGGGGCCCCTCCTCACCTCCTCCTCTCTTCCACTGGGTATATCTCACCCAAACTTCAAGGAGCTGGCCCCCTGATGAAAATTTCCATCCCAAAGTAAATGCTGGCAAGATGCTTTCTCCAAATGGGATGATGGACACTCTTGGTTCATGGTTATGTTCTGCAAACCAAAAGGACCAGCCGGATGGGGACAGGTACTGCCCCTGGGAACAGAAACACAGGCAGACTCTTACAACTGCCTCAATCACTCAAATGCCCAAAGGCCATTGGACTTTCTGAGGCTCTTCCAGCAGCTCTGCTTTCAGGAGCTAATTCCAGAAGAATTTCAAAAACAATTCCTTACCGCCTTATCCAAAGAAACCAGGATTCAATAACCAAAGAAGACTGTGGAAATAGGGTCCCCAACAGATAACTAGATCTAAGGTTTAGTGAGAATGAGGGTGGGGAGGGCGATTAGAGAAAGGAGAGAGTAAAGAGGAAGATTATTTGGGGGCGGAAGAGAAGAAATCAAACTATCAACTGGGAGGAAGGGAGAAAGCAGAAAAGGAAGGATAGTTGCTTTGAGGGATCCTGGCACAAGGCGGGGGTGTGTATAGTCTTTCGGTTTTGGGTTTTCTGTGGGGTTTTTTGGTGGTTGGCTGATACAGGGATAGAACCCTGGACTTCAGAGTTATCAGCACCATGCTCTGACCAACTGAGTTGACAAGCCAGCCAAGGTGTATGTTTTAAGGACTAGAGAGAGAACCTACAGTGAACACTAAGGAAAGGTGCTGAATTCTTTGCTGGTGACTCCTTTGGAAGGCGGGAAAAGGAATGATGTCCATAACTAAATCATCCTCTTTATAAA
>NW_007726955.1:12859-15795 GCF_000696425.1 Galeopterus variegatus | reverse complement strand
TGTGTATAGTCTTTCGGTTTTGGGTTTTCTGTGGGGTTTTTTGGTGGTTGGCTGATACAGGGATAGAACCCTGGACTTCAGAGTTATCAGCACCATGCTCTGACCAACTGAGTTGACAAGCCAGCCAAGGTGTATGTTTTAAGGGCTAGAGAGAGAACCTACAGAGAACACTGAGGAAAGGTGCTGAATTCTTTGCTGGTGACTCCTTTGGAAGGCGGGAAAAGGAATGATGTCCATAACTAAATCATCCTCTATATAAAGCTGAGACTAAATCATCCTCTTTATAAAGCTGATGTTGAAAAACCAACTTGGTCCCTGGATTAGGATATTTACTTTTTATAAAGCAACTCCAGGCTTGTACAGGTAAGGAGAAGCCACTCAGCACTGCAAATCAGTACTGACTTGGAGTCTTCCCTTCTGTGCAGTATTGATGGACAGAATTTTGGAGTCAGGGATATGGGAAGGAAAGTGAACTGTGACTTCTGAGCATTGCTCTGCTCCTAGCACTAGGCTGGGCGCTTTATATTCAGGACCTCTGAACTCCAGACACATGTAAGCAGTTGCCTACACTGCATCCCTTCTTGGATGTCTAAAGGCATCTCAAACTTAAACCAAATTGAGCTTCTACTCTTTCTCCCCAAATCCTGTTCCAGCCACAGTTTGCATTCCAGTTGATGGCAGCACCATACTTCCAGTAGCTCAAGCCAAAAGCCTTAGCATCTTATTCAACTCATCTACTGCTCTCATACCGCATACTTCATTTGTCAAGAGATTCTGTTGGCTCTACCTTCAAAATGCAATCCGGAGTATCTCTACTTCCCCTCACCTTACTGCCCCTGCCTGGTTTAGACCACCCTCATGTTTCATCTGGATTATTGCGATGTTCTCCTCACTTCTACCCTTGCCCCTTTGCAATCTATTCTCGCCACAGTGGCTGGAGGGATCTTTTCAACATGTCAGATCATGTTACTCCACTGCTCAGAACTGACCAGCAGCTTCCCACTCTATTCAGAGTAAAAGCGCAAGTCCTTACACTGTTACACAGCCCTACCCTTCCGGACCACATTCTCTCTCTGATGCCTCTTCCTTGTTCACTCTGGCCTCTCAGCTTTTCCTCGAGCATGCCAGGTGTGTCCCCACTCCGAGGCCTTTACACTGACTCTTTCTTCTGCCTAGAATCCTTGTCCCTAATCTCACCCCCTCAAGTCTTTTCTCAAACATTCCCTTGGTGAGGCTTTCCCAACTACCCTGCATAAAAATAGCAAAACTCCCCCCCTACATTCTCTAGCCCTCTTTCCTGTTTTATTTTCCAGAGTCCTTATACTGTATCTGTTGCTTTTCTTTATTTATCATCTGTCTGTCTTCCCTAGAATGTAAGTTCCTTGTAGTTGGGATCTTGCTCCCTGCTATATCCCCATTGCCTAGAACGGTAATTGACACAGTGCCTGTGTGACAGTGATCTATGCCTAATTTTGCCCTCTGTAAAAAGTCTACGAGTTGATGATTCTACTTTGAGAGTATTCTTCATCCAGTGGCCTCAAACCAGCTGTTGTGGGCTAGAGCATTAGCCCAAAGGCAATCCCTGATTTTCAGGTACTTTGGGGGGAATGAAAGGAAGGTACAAAGAAACCAGTAGGAGTCAGTGTTAGAAATTCCACAGGGTAGGAAATTTCAACTTGGTCCACACAACTTGAATTCCTTCAGACATCCTTGAACTCAACATTGGAAGTTGTGTGCATGTGTGCATGCGTCTGCATGCACAGACACACCCAAACATACCCTTCCTGAGAGAAATGATGTCACCAAATTCCAGACAACACAATCTTATACTAACTGGGAAAGACATCCTGGGAAAAAATAACATTTAGAATAGTAATAATAGGGCTGGCCAGTTAGCTCACTTGGTTAGAACGCAGTGCTGATAACAACAAAGTCAAGGCTTTGGATCTGCACCCTGGCCAGCCACCAAAAACAAACAAACAAACCAACAAACAATATAATAGTCATGAGAGAAAGAAGTATAGCTCCTGAGTTTGGGTGGCAGAAGAATCTAAAAATAACTAGCCATATTCAAAAATGTCTTGCTTGCCATATATTTTACATTAAAAATAAATACATGGGTTGGGGGACAGAGGTAAGAGTAGCTATAACACCTCCTTCTGTTAATATCCTCTCTGTCTTCCTGGGAACACATAGTACCTTCCAGAAGAACCACCCTGTCTTGTTCATGGTTTCCTAAAATGATAACTGCCTTCTTTAGCAGTAAGATATGGGCTTTTCCAAGCCCAACCACTTATGATTTTTTAGCCTAGTCCTCTTTATAACCAAAGATGCATTTTACCCTGGGAACTGGGGAGGAGGAAGACGATGATCATCTACAGAGCACCTATTACATGTCAGACACTTTATACTTCACTCCCAAAACTTGAAGTCCATATCATTACTCCTGTTTCACAGATGAGGAGATTGAGGCTTAAGGACATTGAATGACTTGTACAAGATCATCCGGTTAGTCAAGACTTGAACTCAGGACTGATGAATCCAAAAGACTTCAACTATGCCATGTTACCTTTTTCATACAATGGGTGACAGGGGGATGAGAGCTGTGCAAGGATGTTAATTATGAATTAGCGTCACTTGTAAGCCCCTGATCAACAAAATATACAACACACAACTTTTTTTTTTTAAAAGCTAACCTATTTTTTTCATTTTTATTGAGATATAACATACATATATTAATATTTATAAATCTTTGCATACATATTTACATGTATTCATATGTTTCTATGAATTTTTACATAGGTATATGCAAGTGTAACCATGACCCAGATCAATGTATAGAACACAGATACAGATTATTTTCCATGCCCTAGAATGTCCGGGGCCAAAGAGCCCGGTCATAGCCTGCCCAGGGTCATGAAGCCCTGCTAATAGCC
>NW_007726955.1:7609-11880 GCF_000696425.1 Galeopterus variegatus | reverse complement strand
CAGGTCGGGACACTAGAAGACTTGCTCATATTGATAGTCAATACTCTTCCCTAAGCTGTAATCATTTTTTTGATTTCTATCAATATAGATAGATTGGTTTTGCTTATGCTTGAGCTTCATATAAATGGAATCATATAATATTCCTGTTTGAGTCTGGCTTCTTTTGTGCAACGTGATGCCTGTGTTAGTGATCCAGGTTATTGGGAGTAGCAGCAGTAGTTGGTTTCTTTATGTTAGTCATTGTGTCAGTATACTACTGAATTTGCTATTATGAAAACCAATATTCAATCATTGCTTTGGAAGAAAAGAACTTTTAGGATCTGGTGGTCGTAAAAACTACTTACAATTTAAACTTCTTCTAAACAACTTTTGAAGAAATCTTCCCATTTCCTATCTGGTGGGGCCAAGGAGCCTCTCAGGCTCATGAGAGATCTCAGGGTCTGAGGCAGTGGCCAGCAGGAGGATGAGCCAGGGTCTCCATAAGCCAGATTCTCTAGACGATGACTGTAGGCTAGGTCCTACAGCCTTGGGAGTCAAAGCAACAGAAGCTAAAGTTAATTGTCTCTGTAATACACAACTTCTACACCCTTAGATCTGTTTCCTTCCTCCAAGGAAATTGCACTTCAAAAGACAGAGTTAGATGATGAACCAAAATGATTGTTTTGGGCCCAAAGAAGTCAGACTGATTAAGTGCTCAGAAGACGTTTTCCAGTATCAACTTCTAACCAAGGCTGACAAGAAACTGCATCTGTAAGGTGGGAATAATTATTCAATTTTTCCTTTATGACTTTTTACAACCTAAAACATCTCTAGCAATCAAAAGTCATGACATGTGTGATTCCAGAGTGATCTGTTGCAATGTTGCCAATTGCTAGTAAGAGAAAACCCAAATGAAGTCACTTTAAAAATGAGAACACTTATTATCTCATATAAAAAGACATGTAAAGATAGGGCAATTTCAGGGTTGGTGGATTCAGTAGCTCTGTGACATTACCAGGATGTATATTTCTCCTGCCTTGCCTCTCCACCATCCTCTATACCATGGCTTGTCTTCTTAAGGCGGGTTCTTGTAATGGTCCCAAAGGGCTGTCCCAGACCAACCAACAAGCAAATGACAAGGCTGAGCAGTGGAAAAGTTATATCCCTGTCTTGGCTCTTTTTTTTTTTGGAAGCAAGATAAAACTTTCATCATTCTGGGCCCAGCATGAAGGAGCAGAAGCTATTTGGGAACATAGACATCTCCCAGTGATATAGAACCACAACAAGCAAATGACAAGGCTGAGCAGTGGAAAAGTTATATCCCTGTCTTGGCTCTTTTTTTTTGGAAGCAAGATAAAACTTTCATCATTCTGGGCCCAGCATGAAGGAGCAGAAGCTATCTGGGAACATAGACATCTCCCAGTGATATAGAACCACAAAAAAAAAAGCCCAACTGCACAAGCACATTTCAAGCCTCTGCTCATATCACATCTGTTAACATCCTGTTGCCCAAAGCAAACTCTATGGCAAAACCCAGAGTCAAGGAGCAGAGAAGTATCCTGCTCCTATGATGGGTCCATGACAAGGGTGTGGATATATAATACTGTTTTACTAAAGGAAGTAAAGGATCAGAATCAAGATCTCAAACCACCACCTGTGGCTCTTTTAGGTAGAACTTTATAAAATTGCCATCTTTTAAGTTTTTTAGTTGGATACTAACCACCTTATATAATTCAATGTAATTCCATCAGTAGAGGTAGGACTTAAGCTTCTTAATAGCAGTTTGTCCACTGGCTATTAGAACTCTGGAAAGCAAAACAAACAGGTGACACCCCATAAAAAGCAATTTTCTAAGCACACAGGAAGTGAAAAACATGTAATTGTCTGTCTCTGAAATAGCAGTTTGTTCGCTTTAAATAGAGTCATGCTGTATTTGAATCAAGCACGTATCAGAGTTTAAGCATTATGTGAAAATAAACCTTCAAAGCTGAATCCCATAATATTTTTTCCCTGGAGAGTCAGAGGTATTGTGGTCCCACGGGACCACTCTTACTTTTAAGTAGAGATTTAATTAATTTTAGGCTTTGTCAAAATTGTCCCTGATGAATAAAGCAAACATTCCCCCCAATAGTACCGTACTGATAGCACATCCTCATCAGAATTTCCTTTTCCCTCCATCACACATACACACTCATGCCCTGGATTTCTCTGCTTCCACCTCTGTTCGTGCCCATCTCTTTGGAATACCTGTCACCTAGCTGACCTCGAGTCACCCTTTCCACGCCCACTCCCATTCCCATGCAGGCTGCCTGCTCTGCTCTCCATTATACACTGTATGTATCTGTATTGTAGGTCTTAACACATGGTAACAAAAATACAATGTACACATCCATTTCTCCCCCTAGACTGTGAGTTCCTTGAATTCAGGGACTGTGTTTTCTTTATCTTTGTGTCCTTAATATCCAGCATACTGCTTGGCAAATAGTAGGGGCTAAGAAATATTTAACAAAGGAAAGGGAGTGTAGTAGTCAGAGTAGGCTAAATGCAAGCCCAGTAACAAATAAGTCCAGTTTATTTCTTGCTCATGCAAAGGCTGAAGCAAATGTGCCTGGTTGGGCAGCACTCCTCCAAGTGGTAACTAAGGATCCAACCCTCTTCTGTTTGTGACACTGTCATTTTCAACATGTGGCCTCTAAGGACACTGCAAACAGAAAACAGGTCTTGGGAAGGGCAGAGTAGAAGCTCACCACCTTAGCCCAGAAGGGACACAAGTGACTCCTGCCTCCTGTGACTAGTTTTGGCTAGGCAGCAACTACACAATGGAAAGGCAGCACGAACTTTGGTGGTCAGCTAGTTCCATCTGTCACAGGGAGAAGAGAGGACAAAAGGGAAGGAGGCACTTACTCAGCACCTAAATACATAAACACTACCTTTCAAGCCCTGTGCAAAGAATTCTGCTCACATTTCCTGCCACTTAGACCTTTAAAACCAGATGGAGAAGCAGTTGAACAGTAAGCTCAGATGGAACACACTAAAGATAATAAACAAAAATAAGGAGAAGCCCGTTGTAGTTTCCTGTCTTCAGCATAGTCAAGAGGAAGGAACTTTCCAAGGGTCAGGGCAAGGGTGTGTAGAACTGTGTGAGTTCCATGTCTTAACCCAAGAGAGGGAGGGAGAAGAGAGTATTGGGAATCTGCCCAGTTGGGAAGGTTCTAATGAGAGGAAGCCTATGGGGCTTGTACAGAAGCATTATCAAGGTACATAACATACTCTGAAGAAGACTTAAAGTCTTCAGAGAAAAAAGCAAATCAGGGAGTTTGGGGGACATGATTAGGTAATGAGAGAACCATGTGCATCAGAATTTGGGAGTAGATGAGGAGGAGGAATCTGCTGCTCATGGCAAAAGCAACCACTTTCCTATAAACAGTGAAGAGGTCTAGGGTTAGAAGCCGGGGTGACAGAGGAGGGGTGAAAGTATCTGTGACTGATATCTGTTCACCAAAATTCATTGTCTTTCCTTCCTAGGCACATAGCCTCCCTTGCAAGTCAGCATGACCATATCAATGGAATATAAATAGAAATGACATGTACCACTTTCAGAGCTGGCCTGGAAAATCCTCCTACGTGTGATCCTCCACGTTTCTTCATCATCTGCCAGCTGGATGAAAATGACAATGAGGTCCTATGTTTTGATGAAGCCACAGACGAAAGGAGCCTGGATCCTTGAATAACTACATGCAAGAGAGCCTACTTGCTTAGCTGAACTCCTGCCAGGACTGTTATATATGCAAGAAATTAATTTCTACCGTATGATGGATACTGTGATCCACCACCCAGACTCTGTTTCCATGAAGGATTTATTGCCTCAGCTGAGAGAGTGCCATCGGCAAAGAGCCCCTTCAGGGACAGTCTCAGCTCTGAGAGTTGCTTCCCCCAAGGTTAGGCCCTTGAGAGAAGCTCACAACCAGCGCCCAACCCATGTGACTGTATCCATGTCCAGCCACTGCAGGACATCTCTATCAAGCCATGTTAGCTCCAGAGCTTCTGAGGGGTTGACCAAGGCTTTTTTTAATTTTTATTTTTTTTATTTAACTTACACATTGCATTGTACATGCTTATGGGGTACAGTCTGATATTCTGATACATATATATGCTATATAATCATTGGGTCAGGGTAGTTAATGTATCAATCACCTCATGCATTTATCATTTCTTTGTGCTAAAAACATTCAAAAGTCTCTCCTCTAGGTATTACATAATATACAAAACTTAACAGTTAACCATAGTCACCC
>NW_007726955.1:0-7227 GCF_000696425.1 Galeopterus variegatus | reverse complement strand
AAAAGTCTCTCCTCTAGGTATTACATAATATACAAAACTTAACAGTTAACCATAGTCACCCTACTGTGCAATAGAAAATCTGAACTTATTCCTCCTGTCTGATTGTAGTTTTGTACCCACTGGTCAGCCTCTCCCTGCTTTCCCTCCTTCACCCTCCTCAGTCTTTGGTAACCACCATTATACTCTCTGTCTCAATAATTTCAACTTTTTTCCCCCTGGATTCCACATGTGAGTGAGGTCACATGGTATTTGTCTTTCTGCGCCTGGCTTACTTCACTTAACGTGATGACCTCCAAGTCTATCCATGTTGCTTCAAATGACAGGATTTTATTCTTTTTTATGGTGGAATAGTATTCCATTGTGTATATTGACCTCATGTTTTTTAATTTACTCATCTGCTGGACACTTAGGTTGATTCCATATCTTGGTTCTTGTAAATTGTATTGCAATAAACATGGAGTATAAATATCTCTTCAGCATACTGACTTCATTTCCTTTGGGTATATACCCAGTAGTGGGATTGCTGGATCAAATGTAGTTCTATTTTTAATTTTTTTAGGAATCTCCATACTGTTTTCATTAATGGCTGCACTAGTTGACCAAAGTTGTTATTGGACCTGATTTGCAGTTTAAGTTCCCTCTTGCCCGGTACTTCTTTCTTTTTCTCTTTTTTATAGATTTTAAATCTAAGAACACTTCCTCATAAACATCCAGCAAACTAAACTCTCAGAGTCTGCTTCCTGGAGAACCCATCCTGTGGCACTCTGTTAATATGCTACATGGTTGGGTGTGTTTTTTATATCACCCTGGCTTACCTTAACTAAAACAACATAGAGGTAGAGCATTTTTCTGCTCACATGGCTATGCTAGGTGGCCAGCAGACATGTTCTTTGCTATGTAGAAAAGCCTATGCCATCTACAATAGGAGAGAATTAGGCCAATACACAAGCTGTAGAGACAGAGGCAGATGGAAGAGAAAAAAATCCCAACTGCATTGAGTCTCTTTTCAGTTTTTGAAAGTGATTCCTAAAACTTTTCCTTGAGCTACTCTAGTATCTTTCCCAACTATAAAAGCCATAACTTCCTTTTCCTTCTTTTTCTTTTTTTCTTAAGATGGTTTGAATTGGGCTCTGTCATTTAAAACCGAAAGAGTCCTAATGCAAGTGATTTTGTTTCCTATTGAGCAATATGAGTGAATGTGTCCCCCGCCTTTCCATTGCCGCTCCCTCAAAACAAATGAGAGACAGATGATTGATAACTTTTTGATAAAACTATCATTTATAGATAACGTTCTGTGTGCCGGTTCTATTCTGAGAACTTTTAATATATTTACAGTCCTCATAAGAACCCCACGAGATGGATACTATTGCTGTTACTCCCATCTTCAGAGAGGAAAACTGAGGCACAGAGAGGTTATAGAACATACCTGAGGTTACCCAGTTAAGAGTGACAGGTGCCTCTAGAGCCTGCAGTCTTATCCAGCAATGTTCTGCCACCTCTATTCACACAGTCTTGAGATGGGGACATGAGAGGCTTCAGTCTCATATGGGTTATATTTATGAGCAACTAGGTCCTTTTCCTGCTCCATGTGCAAGCTACTGTGGCTTGCAAGAGACAACTATCTTATAGAAGTCGAGAGTAAAAACGATCCAGACGGTTGAAAGTAAAAACGAACCAGACGGTTTGAGAAGTTGACCCTCAAACTAACAAGTTGGGGAAGAAAAAAAAAAAAAAAAGATTAGGGATGAAATTGGGAATGAAAAAGCCCAGGGAGGAGGTTCAGATCTGAAGTTATTCAGATGATGAAGGCCCCAGGAGCTGCAGGAGAACCCTTGGAGAGTTAAGTTTTGTTGAACATATAAACACCAGACCAGTTGGGAAGAACCTGTTGGGGGACCCCAGAGGAGGGCAATCAGCTACGGACAGTACACGAGAGGCTGACCAAAGACTGGTTTTTTTCTAAACCCAGAACACGGGTCTAGAACCTTCTAGAAAGAGTGTGGTTTCCTTGAGGACCAGAGGGATGACAGCAAGAGAGTTGAAGCTGGTGAGAAAACTGGACAGGCTCAGGGCAGAGGAAACGTTGGTAGGAGCTGTCAGTTCTGTAACTGAGAAGGAGGTGTCAGTTCTGTAACTGCACAGAGTCACCATTACCATACAATTGTGAACTGTTCACCCCAGAGACTTCCCAAACTGGACTAAAGAATTGGTTTCTTATACTTCAAGGGCTGGGTGAGTGTGCTGTTATAAGGAGAATAGANTCACACAGTCTTGAGATGGGGACATGAGAGGCTTCAGTCTCATATGGGTTATATTTATGAGCAACTAGGTCCTTTTCCTGCTCCATGTGCAAGCTACTGTGGCTTGCAAGAGACAACTATCTTATAGAAGTCGAGAGTAAAAACGATCCAGACGGTTTGAGAAATTGACCCTCAAACTAACAAGCTGGGGGAAAAAAAAAAAAAAGATTAGGGATGAAATTGGGAATGAAAAAGCCCAGGGAGGAGGTTCAGGTCTGAAGTTATTCAGATGATGAAGGCCCCAGGAGCTGCAGGAGAACCCTTGGAGAGTTAAGTTTTGTTGAACATATAAACACCAGACCAGTTGAGAAGAACCTGTTGGGGGACCCCAGAGGAGGGCAATCAGCTACGGACAGTACACGAGAGGCTGACCAAAGACTGGTTTTTTTCTAAACCCAGAACACGGGTCTAGAACCTTCTAGAAAGAGTGTGGTTTCCTTGAGGACCAGAGGGATGACAGCAAGAGAGTTGAAGCTGGTGAGAAAACTGGACAGGCTCAGGGCAGAGGAAACGTTGGTAGGAGCTGTCAGTTCTGTAACTGCACAGAGTCACCATTACCATACAATTGTGAACTGTTCACCCCAGAGACTTCCCAAACTGGACTAAAGAATTGGTTTCTTATACTTCAAGGGCTGGGTGAGTGTGCTGTTATAAGGAGAATAGAGAAGACGACGAGGCAGGGCTGTGTTCACAGAAAAGTCAAGAGACGCCCACTCCGACCCTGAGCCCACCAGCGTCCCCAGGAGACAAAGGTGAAGGCCTCTGCTGTTGAGTGTGGGGGATGCCCTGGCATTTGGTCACCACTCTCAGATTGAGTTTAGTTCCCAGGCCTGTTGGCCTACTGTCCAGTAAGCAGTGAGAAGGCTCCAGCTCTCCTCAGGAGGGGTCTTCCCTCCTCACGCTGGGTCAGGTGAAGGTGGAATGGAACACTGGCATACTGGTAAAGGCTGCCCAGCGAACAGTTCATCCCCTAGTGCTTTCTCCTGGGATGGTTTTACCTGTCTCATGTGCATGTACTGTCTCCGCTGAGAACTGAAAATTTCAAGAATAAAAGACTCTCCTCTGCCGTTGCCTATAGTAAGTTGTAACCTCGTTTTACACCACTGTGTCACTGAATACTGACTATGGCAGGTGATGACATACAGCATTTCGTTTACTGTATGAAGTTATCCTGACAGGAAGGTATTATTCTTCTGTGGTAAAATATGCGTAACATAAAATTCACCATCTTAACCCTTCTTTCGGGAACGATTTAGTGGAATTTACATTCACGATGTTGTGCAACCAACACCACCCTCCATCGCCAGAACTTTTCCATCATCCCCACTGAAACCTCATGCGCATTAAACAGCTCCCCATTCTCTCCTACTCCAACCCAGGGAACCGCTGTTCTGCTTTCTTTCTCTTTGAATGTGACTATTCTAGCTACCTCTTGTAAGTAGATCATATAATATTTGTCCTTTTGTGACTGGCTTATTTCACTTGCAATGTTTTTCAGTTCATTCATGTTGTAGCATTTGTCAGATTCCCTTCCTTTTAAAGGAATAGTATTAATAATATTCCATTGTGTGTGTGTGTGTGTGTGTGTGTGTGTGTGTGTGTCACATTTGTTTATCCATTCATTCATCAATGGACACGGGTGGTTCTACTGGCTATTGTGAATAATGCTGCTATAAACATGGGTGTTCAAATATCTGTTCAAGTCCCTGCTTTCAATTCTTTTGGGTATATACCTAGAGGTAGAATTGCTGAACCATATGGTAATTCTATTTTCCATTTTTCAATGAACCATTGTACCGTCTTCTGTAATGTCTGCCCCATTTTACATTCTCCCCAGCAATGTACAAGGGTTCCAATTTCTCCACATCCTTGGAAGGTATTATTTTTTTATCCCCATATGACAGACAAGAAAGCTGAGGCTCAGAAAAGTGATGACTTCCGCACAGTTACACAACTACTGATCCCGCATGAGAAGCTGGAATTCCTGACTCCACATCCAATGGGCTTCCCCAACCCTACAGCTGCGTCAGTCACAGAACAGCAAAACAGAAGTCCACTGAAACCCAAAGCAAGCAAAACTACATCAAGGAAATAATTTGGTTCTGGGAGTTACCACCCCAGTTGTTTCTGTAATGGTGACATTATGTACAACGGTGTACATCTATGTACAATGCTGAGAGCTCTTGGAGTGGAAATGTGTGTGTTTCATTGATAAAAGCTGATCCTACTGACTTAGCAAATGTTTCGTTCTTTTAGTCATCCACTATCCATTCATTCAACACGTGTTTACTGAGTGCATACTAGATGTCAAGGATATTTTTAAGATTTGTGAAAAAGACCGCCTTGCTTCCTGCTATCACAGAACTCAGATTCTCGAGAAGAAAACAGACAATAAGTAGAAAAAGTAATAAACTGAATCATTTCAATCCTATAAGCACTCTGAAGGATATCAACAGGGTGATGGGACAGAGTAACGAAGTGGGGGAGGGACAGTGGCTTCACATAGCATGAGGCCTCTTCAGGAAAGGTAACATTTAAGCTGAAATCTAAAGTTGAGAAGGTACCAGCCATATGAAATCTGGTGGAAGAACATGTGGGCATACAGAATAGTAAATGAAAGGTATTGAGATAGAAAGAAATGGAATGTTCTAATAAAATCAGGATCAGTCTGGTGGGACCACAGAAACAAAGGATGGAGAGTAGAGGGAGACACAGTCAAAGGGAGGGCAAGCACCACATCATATGGGTCCCTAAGACAATAACAGCTAATGTTTATTGAGCACTTACTGTGTGTTAGATGCTATTCCAAATAATTTGTATGTCTTACTTATGTAATAGTCACACAGTCCTATAACTAAATATTACTATTATCCCCACTTTGCAGATGTGGAAACTATGGCCCAGAGAGGTTATGTAACTTTCCCAAGGAGATCCACCTAATAAGGGTGGAACTTAGATTTGAACCCCAGCAATTTGGCTTCAGAGTCTGGGTTCATAACCACTTTGTTATATGTCATCTTGTGATTTGCAGATGTTATTTTAAGAGCAACAAAATATCACTGAAGGGCTTTAAGCAGGGGGTGACAGGATCTGTTTTATATTTTGAGATGATCACACTGGCTGCTTCATGGGGCAGAAGGGAAGGCAGAGAGACCAGTTGTAGGCCATTATGGGGTCCCAGCTGAGAGATAATAATGGTGTGGATAAGGCAGGTGGTGGTGGAGAAAGAGAGAAACAGACATCTTTGGGATATCTTTTCGCAGTAGAGTTGTAGGGGCTTGCTGACACTTGGGATGTGGAGGAGAGGGGAAGGGAGGAATTCAGGCTCACCTCCAAGTTTTGACATAAGCAACTTGTTAAATGGAAAAGACATCTGCTGAGTTGGGAAAGAACAAGGTGTAGGGGGAATGTGTTGGATATTTGAATGTCCAGTTTAGTGTCCATTTCCCTAACAGCACCCCCATTTCTTGTTGGGGAACACCTTTTTATTATGGACTGCAGTCAAGCCAAGAGGCAACTCATGACTGAGTTTGTCCAATCAAATATTCCTCCCTGGAATGTGAATCTTGAGCAGAAGGACAAAATTCAGTCCCTCCAGGGGCAGACTCCTAACAAGTTTTTTCCTCTACAAAGCAGTTCCTGTGTTTCCTAGTTCCCAAGCTGAAGACTGCAGCCTCCTGTCAATTCTGTGAGTCCCAAAGCCTTCCAGTACATTGCCTCTGCCTGAGTTAGCCAGTGCCATTTCCTTTTGCATGTAACCAAAGGAAGTACAGGTTGGGGAGCTGGTGCTCACAGCCAAGAGATACATTTTGGACAGGTTAAGTTGAGATGCCTATGAGACAGACATGTCATGGAGGCTGTTGGACATATGAGCCTGGAGTTCATGGGTAAAGTCTGGGCTGGAGAGATGTAAGTTTGAGTCTCCAACATATAAATAGTATAGTTATGTGTGGGATAATGTCTCATGTCTTTTTTTGTGAGGGGGGGGGGACAGGAGCGGCTTGCTGATATTGGGATCTGAACACTTGACCTTGGTGTTGCAAGGCTGTACTCTAATCAAATGAGCTAACCAACTAGCCCTCAGATGTCTTTTGTAAAAAGGAACCTGATTTCCTTTTGGTGATATATTCTTCCTTCTTGGCTAGTAATCATGATGGAGCTGTTATTCAAAGTAGTGAGGAAGGGTCTCAGGTCTGAACACTCAGCTCATGCCATCCACCTGGTCACAGTGATTATTTGGGGAAATGCAAAAGACCCAGATCATTTTAATAAGAATTAGCCAAAGGACTTTTGGTAGAAAAATTAGGAATAAAGAGTTCTCTTTCCAGCACATTTGTTAAACTGGTACAATGCCAACTTAGACTTACTAGGGCTTTTTTTTTTTTTACTATTATTATTACCTCCACGGGGCCACATCTTAATGAGAATGAGGCCAACACACCAGAAAAAAAGATTCAAGTATGAGTGGAGAGAAGCAATGTGCTGATGCAGTATTGAGACCTGCTGTGGTTCGGAGGTGGTTTGTCCCCACCAAAATTCATGTTGAAATTTAACCCCCAATGTAACAGTGTTGAAAGGTGGTGAGTCCTTTAAAGAAGGGTTGGGTCATGAGGGATTCCCCCTCGTGATGAGACAGAATTAATGCCATCCCGCAGGACTTGGATTGCTCCAGCAACAGTGGGGTATTGTGAAGTGCGGTGTCCCCCACATTTTGTCCCTTTGCATGTGCCTGCTTCCTGTTCTGCTTTGCATCAGGAACTGAAGCAGCACCAGACCCTCACCAGATGGGCTGCCCAGTCTTGGACTTCATAGCCTCCAGAATCATGAGCCAAATAAGCTTCTTTTCTTTATCAATTACTCAGTCTCGGGTATTCTTTAAAAACGACACAAAAACAGACTATGACAAGGCCCATGACACTGTCAATCC
>NW_007726954.1:517692-519881 GCF_000696425.1 Galeopterus variegatus | reverse complement strand
ACATATTTTAAGATCAAATATTCCTAATGATATTTTTAAAAACTCATTGGTTAGTTTTGGCGGCTGGTTCTTACTCTGAATATTGACCCATAAAGGGATAGAATGAATCCTTTATTCTGTCTTTCCTGAACAAACTGTATTTTGTGATGAACAGCTCATAGAGGAAAACTCTTCTTTATAGAAGAATCCTAGCTAATAATTACCAAAGGAAAAACAATTAGAAAGATCACAATTCTGCAACCCCAAAGGACAGAAGGGATCTAGGGAATGATCCTCAAAAAATGCTAAAAATATTAGGTGAAAGGGATGAGACCACATGTCCACTGATGGATGAAGGATTAACAAAATGTGGTCTATTCATAACAAATATCATTCGGCCTTAAAATGGGAGGAAATTCTGACACATGCTACAACAAGATAAACCTTGAAGGTGTTATGCTAAATGAACTAGGCCAGCCACAGAAAGACACATCCCGTATGACTCCAGTTACATGAGGTAGCAATAGCAATCAGATTCATAAAAACAGAAAGTAGAATAGAAGTTGCCAGGGCCTGGGAGGGAGAGAAAACGGGGAGTTAGTGTTGAATGCGTTTTGCAAGACAAAAAGTTCTGGAGATTGGCTGCACGACAATCTGAATGTAGTTAACACTACTGAACGATACACTTAAAAATGGTTAAGATGGTAAATTTTACGTTATGTTTATTTTACCACAATTAAAAATAAAAATTAAAAGTTACTGGAGAAATAAAAGTTGANAAGGATACAGGAATATACATCTTATAGGAGAAGGTGTGGGCAGAAGAGGGCAATAATTTTAAAAGGGGATGCTAAGTTTATTGAAAATATCCATTTGGTCAACCGAAATGGCAAAGAAGATTCGAGACAAAAAAGTCTAACTGCTATTTAGAATAAAACTTGATTTTGATGTTTATTTTCTGAGCTAAAATATGTTTGAAGGCCTAAAAATGTTACACTGGCTGAGAAAAGTAAAAATTGCCCATTAATCTTTTTTTAGGCCAATAATAGAAAGGTCTCACAGGGCAAAATTAGAGCCAGGAATAAGACCAAAGGGGAAAGGGTGGGAGAGGAACATCGAATGGCTGAGTTTTACGTACATGTTGAAAACAGACTTGCCCGTGGTTCTACCACATGTAGTTGAATTCTTAGATATGTGCATTTATACACATCCTTTCATTCAATGAACACCAAATTAAACGGAATATGATTTTATCTCCATGGATTGCTTCAAGTCAGGGTTTCTAGACCTGGGCATTCTTGACATGTTGGCTGGATGACATTGACATGGGCAGGGGGAGGCAGCAGGCTGCTCTGTTCACTGTAGGATGTTTAGCAGCATCTCTAGCCTTTACCCACTAGATGCCTGTAGCACCTACTAGGTGTGACAATCAACAATGTCTCTAGACATTGTCAAAAGTTTCCTGGGGAACAAAAATGCACCCAGTTGAAAACCACAGCTTTAAGTCTACTGTGGGAAAAAATGCATTATAGAGAAGTAGAAAAAATATTGTCACCTGAGTGGCAATTTCCATGTTTGTAAAATGAATTATTGATAACTGCACTGGGTCACAAGACTGGGAGAATCAAGTGAGTACACTATATGTGAAAATACGACAAAAGGTAGAATTTCGAGTAGAGAGGGTTCTAGAGTCCAGCTTCCTCAAAGGAAGGAAAACAGAGGCAAAAAGATCTCTGCCTAAAAACTACATCGATGCTATACAAACACAGATGGTTACAATTAAATATGGTGTGGTTTCCACCTAGAAAAACAGACACAGGAGCCAACCTGAATGAATCCCTGAGATGGCCCAGTGTGAGCATCAAACCAAACAGTGATTTCAATGGATTGAAACACCTACATATTTTAAGATCAAATATTCCTAATGATATTTTTAAAAACTCATTGGTTAGTTTTGGCAGCTGGTTCTTACTCTGAATATTGACCCATAAAGGGATAGAATGAATCCTTTATTCTGTCTTTCCTGAACAAACTGTATTTTATGATGAACAGCTCATAGAGGAAAACTCTTCTTTATAGAAGAATCCTAGCTAATAATTACCAAAGGAAAAACAACTAGAAATATCACAATTCTGCAACCCCAAAGGGAAGAAGGGATCTAGGGAATGATCCTCAAAAAATGCTAAAAATATTAGGTGAAAGGGATGAGA
>NW_007726954.1:514675-516674 GCF_000696425.1 Galeopterus variegatus | reverse complement strand
TATGTTTATTTTACCACAATTAAAAATAAAAATTAAAAGTTACTGGAGAAATAAAAGTTGACGAGGACTTTATAATAGATGGATCACTCTGTTAGCACTGATCTTATGGATCAATCATTAAAATCGTCACTAAAAATGGGCCAACCAGACGTTATGTGTTCAAGATGTGACGATGGAGGAATCACCCAGCCTGCCCATGACGTATTCTTGACAACAAAAAGACTGAGTCTCTAGATGTAAAGCTAGGGCTGGAGCTTGCAGACCCCTCCAGCCTGTTGTCCAGACTGGGTCACAAACCCTTCACGTGCAGGTCTACAAGCTAGGTAAGAGGAAAATGTCCTTGGAGCCATGGGTGAAGAAACAATAGAATTTATTTTTAGGCACGAGCTCTACCGACCAGCAGTTCAGAGCCACTGCCTCACATACCAAAGAGCACACAAAAATAGCAACAAGCAAAAGGATACATGTGTGCACATGCACACTAACTGCACTCCCACACAACTTGTTTACAAAGGATGTGTTGCACCACACCCAGCTGGACCTGAGGCGAGGGGGCCTGACTAAACTACTCCATTTTCCTCACACTAGATTTAATTCTGTTTGCCAGAAACATGTGGAAGAAGGGAATAGGCTCATTGAAACCATGAGGAACCAGTCAGCCAAATCTAGGATGTGGATATTTTATAGGACAAAGGACCCAGATTCTCCAAAAAATCAGTGGCATGAAAAAAGGGGGGGAGGGGTCATTATAGAAAAAAAGAGATTTCAGAGACATAGCAACCAAACACGTGTGGATCTTGTCTATATACTGATTTTAACAAGCCAACACTAAAAAAAGTCTCTTTTTTCTTTTTTTTACATACTGCATTTTAATTACACAGATAAGGTTTTGACATTTAACAAAGTAAGATTTCATACTGGCAGCCACAAAAAAAAAAAAAAAAGAAAGTAAGATTTGTGTGTGTGTTTACAGGTTAGGTTTTTTTCTGGAACTCAGTAATATTGAAGGACTTGATCATTGGGACTGGGAAAACATAAAAATACATAACAACATAACTTCATGACCAGCTTAATTCACAACTTTCCCGTGAAATTTACAAAATCACACAATACACATACAAAATCTTTCCATAAAATCCTTATGCAGATTTAACATTTAAGTAAATTAAAATGTAGTTGACTTTCATTTTGAATCTCTATCACAGAGCATAACACACATAATAGATATCTAAGGAATGTCGAATAAGTGAATGAATAAAATGTTTTTTTAAAGTCAACAGCATTAAAGGAAAAATTTACTTCCGCTCTGGATGGGGATTATAGCCACAAGAAGTTTTATCTTCTATGCAGCTATTTTTTATCATGGGTTCTGAAACCAAAATACATTTGGAAAAAAATCTAGAATGCAATTGTTCTAAACTTTNATGGGTTCTGAAACCAAAATACATTTGGAAAAAAATCTAGAATGCAATTGTTCTAAACTTTAGTAAACATTGTTTCAAAAGCTGATCCTAGTAGGATCAGCTGAGTTATTAAAAGTTAAAGTGGTAATGGAATATATATATGATAAATTAGATATATAGATGATTGATGGGTAAATGGACAGATAGATAAACAAACAGATACTTTCAAATGCATATAACCATGAAACTGAAAGGAATTATATATATTCATATATATATATATATATATATATATATATAGTCATAGAAAAACAATCATACTAAACATTAACAAAGAAATCAAGGAAAGCATTTTCAGGTAAGAATAATTAGAGAATTTGACTGATACCAGTTTTTATGTGTTAGACAACTTTTACAAAAATAGTTAAAATAATGAGTATACACATATATATTCATTAATAAAATCCAAGCATTGTTTCTCAGATTATGAATTTCAAGTAGTCCAGGATTTTCTCTTAAATTAGCTTTATTGATGTTTCTTTTTTTTTTTTTTTTTTTTTAAAAGATGACCGGTAAGGGGATCTTAACCCTTGACT
>NW_007726954.1:504457-514307 GCF_000696425.1 Galeopterus variegatus | reverse complement strand
TATATATATATATATAGTCATAGAAAAACAATCATACTAAACATTAACAAAGAAATCAAGGAAAGCATTTTCAGGTAAGAATAATTAGAGAATTTGACTGATACCAGTTTTTATGTGTTAGACAACTTTTACAAAAATAGTTAAAATAATGAGTATACACATATATATTCATTAATAAAATCCAAGCATTGTTTCTCAGATTATGAATTTCAAGTAGTCCAGGATTTTCTCTTAAATTAGCTTTATTGATGTTTCTTTTTTTTTTTTTTTTTTTTAAAAGATGACGGGAAAGGGGTTTTTAACCCTTGACTTGGTGTTGTCAGCACCACGCTCACCCAGTGAGCTAACCAGCCATCCCTATATAGGATCCGATCCCGCGGCCTTGGTGTTATTAGCACCACACTCTCCCGAGTGAGCCACGGGCCAGCCCGCTTTACTGATGTTTCAATTAAAATTTTTTTTTTAATTTAACTCCTTTTTATTTTTTATTTATTTTTCTTTTTTAAATTAAATTTATTTTTTTCTTAATTGACACATAATAACTGTATATACTTACAGGGTAAAATGTGGTATTTGGGTCCATGCATGCAATGTGCATTGATCAAAGTAGGGTAATTTGGATATCTATCACCACAAACATTCGTTATTTCTTTGTGTTGGGAGTAAAAGGACATCTTTGAGTGAATCAAGGAAATGCGAGCACAGACTAGACTGTCGATGGTATTCAGGAATTGTTGTTGGTATTGTTAGTGTGATAATGTCATGGGGGACTAAAGTAAAGGGGGGAAAAAGCACCTTTCAGTTAGGACGTATTTATAGATAAAATGATACAATTTGCTTTAAATTAATCCAGAAAAAAATAAAATCAAAACAGAAGAAAAAGAGATGAAACAAGATTGGAAAAATATTGAAGCTCATGTATCCATAGGTTAATTATATTCTTTTCTCTACTTTGTGTATGCTTTAAAAATCCTATAATGAAAACCAATTTTTTCTAAGTAAGCAGTCCCAAAGGCACATACACACACACAGGCAGATCGAGCTACAACCAAAGTGTAAGCAAATGCCAGGCCTTCCTACCAATTTGGGGAGTTAGTAGGTGCAAGAAATGGGAGGGTAAGCCCGGGGCCTTTGCAAAGTGAGCTAGCCAGATCTAAGATGCCTGTGTAATGCCAGCACCCTCAAAGACGACATACATCATGAGAAGAGGAAGGCTTTAAATAAATTTTTCTGGACCGCCAGAAAAGGGAGCCTCGGGTCTCTGGAAGGGTTCTGGAGGGGAAAATTAATAATGGCCACAATAATAATGATGATGATAGTCAACCCTGAGGATTTGTAACCACATGGGAGTAGGGTCCAGTTTACACTCCAAACGTTCAGTAGGGAAACTCCAAGCTGAGGAAGAAAACGGAAGTGATCACAGTTAGTAGCATTCATAGCATCCAGCTGAAACAAACAAAAATTCTTCCTAGAGGAAAGCATGCAGGAATCAGACCCTCGGTATTCCCACAGACTACGTTCAATCAAAAATGAGACCACAATCAAATTACTAAACATCCAAGAAACAAGTTGTTATGAACAGGAGTAAGCAGAAAGAGCAAAGAGTAGACCGAGATACTCTCCCCACCTCCAAGGACTTCGGATGTTGGCATGATCAGATACAGATTCTAAAATATTATGTATTAAGTATGTTTTAGAAGGAAGGATGTTTAAATGAGCAAGGAATGGAACAATCAGAAATGGCCAGGCATTTAACCTCAGGAGTTTACGGAACCACAGGGAGAGCTATTAGACCCCTGTCCTTTTGGCACTTCCATTCCGGTGGAAGAAACAGATTTATCTATATAATCAAATTATGCCAGGGGTAAAAACTCAAGTGCTGACAGGACCCAGAGAAGAAATGTGACTGAGCGCAGTGTGCAGAGAGAACACAGGCTGTGTCTAGAGAGGACAGCCTCTCCTCTGCCCTAGCAGACTGTTGCTCTCTAGGCAGGAATAGAGCCCAAGAATTGCCAGATGTTCCAACTTTCAAAGAAAAGACATAAGTCCAGATCGTAAAGTAAATTAATGTTATTTGTACCTGTGACCACTGTGGTAGACATCTGAGGCTTCTGTCACCCAACACCGATCCACCTCTCTTCTAAAATATTATGGTGTTATGACTCCTCTTGGGGACCACCTCTTTTTCAGTCTCAGCCCAGTCTCTAAGTCCCTCCCCCATGGAGGTGACTCAACATCTGGCTGCAAGGATGAGCATGTGACTGACTCAAGCTTGGCCAATCAAAGCACAGCAGTCTCCTGGGCCAGAGTAATTGGCTCAGGAATGGGCCTGTGACCCAATCAGAAAACATGGAAAACAGTGAAGCCTTCTGGGGAAATTTGGGAAAAAGACTCTCACTCTTCCCCTTGGGATTTGAAGCTGAGAGGATGTGATGGCTGGAGCTCTGGCAGCCTTTTTGTGACCACTATATATTTTGTCTGAGGTTGGATCCACATGGTCAAAGGCATTGCTAAGAGCTGGAGAGAGGTCAAGGTAACCAGTGAATCTGCTTTCATGCTGAAGCCAGTTTACACTGGGTTTTCTGTCACTCTGCAGAAAGCGGCCCTGTACCAGCAACTAAAAAGTCTTTAACACACTGTGAAAGTTGAACAATTATGAGGGCTGACCAGAGTCCTTCACTCTGCAGTCTCAGCACCTGGCCTCCCCCCGCCCTCTTTAGCCTCTCTTATTACCCATCTTCTGCCCCCTATTCCTACTGCCCCTTCCTTCCACCATGCTCTTCTCTCCCCTCTCTACTTCCTGAAACTCTACTCATCCTGCAAGACTCAGGTCAAATGCTCCCTTTTCCTTAAGGCCCTTCCTGACCCCCCAAACTCACCCCTGGAATAATAATGTCCCTCCCTCTCCATTCCCAGGCCCCTCTGAGCCCCTGTTGAGTGCTCCTCCCTTCTGCTGAGGATCCTAATTACCCAGGAACATTCTTGTCTCCCTGGCTTCTTGACAGTGATCCAAATTCAGACCCAGATTACAAAGGACAAGCTTTGAGACTTAAGTTTCAGAAAACAGTCAGTTCTTAGGAAAGGTCAGAAAACACGGTGAAAGATGAGGATTTGGGTGAAGGCTCGGAAAGAAAAGATTGATTGTTCTGGGTAAAGAGACAGTCCATGCTGAGTACAGTGAAGAAGGAGGAAAAAGTGGACATATCTAGATCAAATGAAATGATTCAGAGGAAACCTGAGTAGAAACATCCAGAGAGGCACAAGGTTGATCTGCTGGGAAGGGAAGATATAAAGCGTGTGACAGGAATGACCTGAAATGACAACAAAATGTTCAAAATAGGAGCACTGTTGGAATGAGGAAAGAATGCAGACAGCAGTCAGATGCTGCAAAACCTCCAGAAAGCAAGACAGGTGACAAAGGATGAGGTCCTATCAACCTAGATAAACTGGGAGACTTGCGGTCGATTGAAAGTGGCTTTCTCAAAAGGCAGGGCTCCTGTCAGCTTGCCACTGACAGAAACTCAGGGCCACCGAGGCCTTCTGGAATTTGCTGTTCAACAAACAGACACGGGGTGGGGCCCGAGGAGGCCAGGCAGTTGCTAGATGTGCCAAAAGAACCACAATGGGTTAAAGGTCAAAGGAAGCAAGGGTGTCAGCGTATGAGCCACTCCAGGCAGGCACTGTCCCCCCTCTCACTTGCTAAACCCTGTCAAGCACCACAGAGCCTGTGCACAGTTCCCATGCCTGCTTCCCCAGGACCAACTGTTTCTTTATAAACAACTAAGCCAGACCACCTCCAATCACAGAGGTCCTTAGCCTTTGTTAGGGAGAAATTTCATTATGGCTCTGGGCCCTCTTCCCAGAAAAGTACACACAGGCTCAGACACATCGAAGTTTCCTCCCAATTTCAGTGGTCCACACCCTCCCTAAGGCCCATCTCTAGGTCTCCTTGGACAACTGTTCCTAAACTCATTCATTTAATAAAAAAAAAAAGTTATTGAAGTCTGACTACATGTCAGGCTTTGCTCTGGGCACCAGGGTGCTTGGGTGAACAAGAAAAGAACCTTCTCCACATGGTGCATAGCTTCCAGCTTATATACCAGCCCTCAAACAATCAGAAAGTCTAGAGGTATGCCCCAGGAATTTGGTGATTCAGACATGGAGCCAGGTTTAGGATCTCCAATCCCAAGGAATCCCAGGTCAAAAGTCCCTCTCTGTGAGGAGAGAGAGGAAAAAAATATTTAAAAGCATGAGCTGTGACTGCAGTGTTCACACACTGCTGAGAGAGTGTAGACTGGTACCAGCACTTTGGAAAAATGTTTGGCAGAATCTTCTAAGGCTAGACATATGCATACTCTATGACCAAGCAATTCTACTCCTAGGTTTATACCCAACAGAAATGCATGCCTATATGTACCAAAAGACATTTGCAATGGCCCCCAATTATCAAGAGGTTCACACCTCTGTGTAATCCCCTCCCCTTGAGTGAGAGCAGGACCCATAACTTACTTCTAACCAACAGAATACAGCAAAGGTCATGGGATATCATTTCTGTGCTTGTGTTACAGAGGTTACGTATTAGTCCATTTTGTGTTGCTATAACAGAAATACCTGAGACTGGATAATTTCTAAAGAACAGAGGTTTATTTGCTTACGATTCTGGAACAGCTGTATCTGGCACAGACCTCAGGCTGCATCTGTTCATGGCAGAAAGCTGCAGGCAGCCGGCGGGTACAAGCAGATCACATGGCAAGAGGAAGCAAGAGAGAGAGAGAGGAGGTGCCTGAGTCTTTTAAACAACCAGCTCTCACGGGAACTAATAGAGAGAGAACTCACTCATTTAATCCCCCCACCCCCAGGGAGAGCATTAACCCATTCATAAGGGATCCTCCCCCATGACTCAGTTTCCAACACTGCCACGTTGGGGATCAAATTTCCACATGAGTTTTGGAGGGAACAACACATCCAAACTCCATCAGGTTATAACTTCCATCTTGCTGGCAGCTCTCTCTACTGACTCTTATTGGCTTTGATGAAATAAACTGCCTTACAGAGAGGCCCACGTGACAAGAAACAGAGGTAGGCCTCCAGCTAACAGCCAGTAAAGAGCTGAGTTTCTCCTTCTAACACCCTCAGGGAACTGAATCTTGCCAATAACCATGCAAGCTTGAAAGCCTCAGGTGAGCCTTCGATCCTGGCCAACCCCTTGATTGACCCTGAAGCAGAGGGTCCTACTAAGCCATACTCAGATTCCTGACCCACAGAAACTGTAAGTTGATAAATGTGAGACCTCTTAAAAGTCTCACCTCTCAACAATGTTGCATTGGAAATTAAGTTTCCAACACATGAATCTTGGGGAACACATTCAAACCACAGCAAGCAGGTACCACCCCAGAGAGACTGCTAGGTTTCTGGGAGTCCCCTCTAGGTGTTCACCAGGGGAAGGAGCTCAGCCTGTCTCTGATATGCACATCCAGCAAGGTCCCAGGGCAGCAGTGAGATGATAGGGGGCTGTTCAGAGGTCAGGCTTGCTCTGGAGTGGGACTGAGTCTTGATGCAAATCAGAGCTTCTCTAGGGTGTTGTCGCCTGGATAGAGATTGGGGCTATCCCTCTGTAGCATCAGAGAAAGAAACAACAGACAATAATAATTGCCAACACCCACAAACGATTCTGTTGTACCAGGCACTAATCTACCTCTTCATATATATTAGTCTATTCAATCCTAACAGTCGATGCTGTATTATCTCCATTTCACAGGTGAGGGCAGTAAGCACAGACAAAATAAAACAAAAAACAGGCCCGTCAAAGGTGGGATCGGCACACTTTGCAGCTGTTGAACAGATTGCACTGACAGACCCCCAGGCAAAGCACAAGCAGCCAAGGGGGGGCTGACTTTGATGACTGACGTGCAAGAGAAATGAATGCTCCAAACTGGTGACAGAAGAGTCCGCTGAGACAAAGCTGTATGTTTTCTCATTTCCGGCCAGGGGACAGGGATGAGGACAGCTGCAGAAGGCCTCAGTTACCTGTTGTTCTTTCCATGATTTGAAATTGGTTTTGTGAGTCTGTGCGTGTGTCTGGATATAAACATCTGTACTTCCTAAGCTTATATGGCCAGATTATTAACGGGCTGTGGAGTCTACTGAGGGCCCCCTGCTCTCTGTAATCTGTCACCCTGCTCAACAGCTTGGCTATTTCCTGCTCTCTCTCTCTCTCTCTTTCTCTCGCACTTGCTCTCTCTTTCTTGGGCTCTCTCTCACCCACCAGAGGCAGAGGGAGCTTCCCACCTCTCTGAGCTGGGCTGGGGCCTAAAGCCAGCATTCATTTCATGTTGGAAGGCAGAGGCAATTCAAGAAACATCAGGCAGGTCTCCAGGGAGGTCTCCAGTCAAAGACAGACCAGGGAAGGTGGCTGGGCAGGAGATCTCATGGGGGCAGAAGTTCTGCAGGAAGCAAGCATGATGCCCAGTGTCTGGCAAGTGGGGGGCAGGGGTGGCAGGCCTGAGCTGCCACTTTTAGCTTATGCCCCTTTCCCTCCATGCCTCAGGCTCTGCCAGGGCTTTTGGGACAGAGAGGAGCTCAGCCTGCTGGGAACTGAGGAAAAGCAGGTGGTGAGCAGATGTCATCTTGGGGTCATGACAGATGTCACCTGTAGTCCCCCGGGGGAAATACCTTTCCTGTCACACATCTAAATTCCAATCCTGCCAAATTTTCTAGTTGGGTGACCTTGGGCACATTCCTCCATGAATCTGAGCCTTATTTCCCTGTTAAAAGGGAGGCAATTTAATAGAAATAATAATCACCACTGACATTTTTGAGTGCTTCTCTGCAGCAGTCACTATTCTGGGCACTTCACACACACCCACAGAGACACAGGGAACCCAGGCACTTCAGATGCCAGCACTTCCGATTTCAGGGGTGGGAAAGCAGCTAGCCAGTATGGGGATTTAACCCTTGACCTTGGTGTTATAACACCACGTTCTAACCAACTGAGCTAACCAGCCAGCCCAGCACTTCTGATTTTAACCACCCTACAGTGCGGCCTTAGTAGCCACCCAGAGCTCAATAAAACGGGTTGATCACAGGAACTGCCAAAAAGCCCGAATAATCTAGAAACCTCTTTTTTTTTTTT
This sequence comes from Galeopterus variegatus, assembly GCF_000696425.1. Lineage (NCBI taxonomy): Eukaryota > Metazoa > Chordata > Mammalia > Dermoptera > Cynocephalidae > Galeopterus > Galeopterus variegatus. Next base: position 507,175 of record NW_007726954.1, on the reverse strand, counting down.
TTTTTTTTTTCTTCAGGGGCAGTATTTTTCATACCCCATCATTGTTTAATTACAAGGTACAATTCTCTCACTCCACCCAGGAAATGATATTATAAATCACTAAGTTATTGGGGTGTTTTACTTTCTGTTTTTGAAATGAAAATGGATTACATCGAATTGGGTTTGGAGAATTTTAGACACCCTAAGATAACAGCAGCACCCTGGGGGAGAGAGGATCTAAACAAGATTTGACAATTTCTGCTGCAGTGAGTCTGAATGCCAGCTTTGCTCTCAGGTTAGTATTTTTTCATTGAGAGATCAATTAACAGCAACATACGACCTCCTGAAGCCTGATGGGGGGCCGTGAGCTGCTCCAGCTCATGGTGGGCCTGGTTTTCATTGAGGTCTGTTTGGTAGTGACCAAGTTTGTGGCCTGGGCTCATGACAAGAGTTTGATTAAAGACAAGCATAGAAGGGTAGGGTAGGGGTGGGAGTGGTGCTGAGGCCTGGGCTGCGAGCTAGAGAAGTCAACGTCCTGGGGTAAGGACAGGTCAGCTCAGCAGCCCTCAGTGGGTAGGAGGCAAGGCTGCAGGAGGGTAGCAGGAGCCACCCCCTGCTCATTCATTCATTCATTCAGGCACTGTTCTAGGTACTGTTGGTTTAGCAATGAGCAAAACAGAAAAAAATCCCTACCTTCATGGAGCTTAGATTCTAGCAGGGGTCGGGGTGGGATACACAATAAATAATAAAGTAAATAGTATGTCAGAGGATGGTAAATGATAAGAAGAATGGTAAAAGGGAAGAGGAATAGAGCGTTGGGATTTTTATTTTGTCTGTTCTTGTAGATTTTTAAAATTTGCTCTTTTTTGGTTGTTTGTTAGGTTTGTTTAAAAAAAAACAATTTTAGATAGGGTGAAGTATTAGTCCATTTCTGTTGCTTATAACATAAATACCTGGAACTGGGTAATTTATAAGAAAACAAAATTTATTGCTTATAGTTTCTGAGGCTGGAAAGTCCAAAGTCAAGGGAACACATCTGATAAGAGTCTTGGTGGTGGCGACAGTGACCCAGGGGTCTCACATAGCAGAATATGGTGGAGCAGAGAGAGCCCCTCAGAACCGTGCCCCTGACCACCATTATTAACCCATTCATTACTGCACAGTCCTACAATCTAATCACCTCTTCAAGGCTCCACCTTTCAATTACCATAATAGGATTTCCCACCCTCTTAACAGTCACAGTGGGGGCCAAGTTTCTAATATATAAAACTTGTGGGACACAATTCAAGCTTTAATGAGTTTGGGGGAGATATTCAATCCACTACAGGTGATATTTGAGTAAAAACCTAAAGGAAGCAAAGGAAACTCCTGGAGGAAGTACATTACAGGGAGAGAAAGCACAGGTGTGAAGGCCCTGAGGCGGAAATGTGCCTGGGGAGCTGAGCCTGACCTTCTCTGTTCCTCTGCAGCCATGACTCAGGCCCCAGCCTTTGTGGTCCTTTCTACAGCTTTATGCCTAAGATCTTTCTGGGTGTAGGGAACTGACTCAGGTAGAACTTTCCAGGCTGAGTGGGATGCTAGAAGGGATTTGAAGGGATAGGCTCTGGGAGAGGTCTCTGCATTTCAACTGCATAGATCAAGGACTTTGCTAAGCTTGTTACCAATGCACGTTCCTGGACCATGCTCCAGACCTGCCAAATCAGAATCTCTGGGGTCTGTGCCCAGAAATCTGCATTTCTGAATGTCTCCAAGCATAGTTAAGCATCTTTCCCATATATCCCACCCCAAACTGATTTCCATGATTTTTTTCTCTGCTATCGTCTTCCTATTGACTAGGGTAGAGTCTGCCATAGTTCGTCTTAGAAAAACGTTTTGAGGTTTTTTTGCTGTTTTTTTGTTTTTTGGGGGGGGTGTTGAGGCTACTTGTTAGCCACTTCCTGCCAGTGAAATGAGTTATTGTCCAGCTAGAGCAGAGTTGTTCTGCCCCCAGGCAGAAGAGGTTGGTCTGGAAAAAGTGGCCTGGGGGTGGGGGAAGATGGGATTTGACGTCTTCCAGACACACTGCATCCCCCCAGTCCTGTGCCCACTGGGCAGGGGCTCCTTAAGAACAGTGACTGATATAGGTCAGTTCTGGGGCCACAGTCTGACACTTATTAGGGACTCAGGACATGTTTCCAGAGATAAAGAACAAAAAGAATGAATAAACGTCAGTTTTGACAGGGAAGGACAGGGGCAGTAAGGGTGTGGGTTCGGAAACATCTCTCCCCAACGCATGGAAGAAACCCTCATTCTTTCAAAATTGTTCATGCCACCCATCCCCATCCCCCTCCCCATCCCCACCTCCAGAGGCGGTGGTCCTCTCAGCTTACTCCACGTTCTGGTCTGCAACAGAGAAGACTGGAGACGTGGGTAGGGCGACAGAGTACTAACCTCCAAGCTTCTCCTGCGTTCAGCTCTATCCCCCTCCCATCCACCCCCACCTCCCCCAACGCTCCCCTTCCAGAACAAGGGGTAATAGAATTCTTGAGTCGAATCCCCTCCCCGCTCCTTCCTCGCTGCAAAACCTCGGGCTACCTCTATGACATCTGAGCCTCCGTTGCCCCATCTGTGAAATGGGGCTGCTGAGTCCTCACCGGCAGGCTCGGGATGCCCGGAGCACGTGGCAGGCGGCCACCCGCGTGGGTGCTCCCGGAGCACCCCCCGCCCACCGCGCAGGCCACGCCCCTCCCCTGCACGCCC
>NW_007726954.1:496897-504060 GCF_000696425.1 Galeopterus variegatus | reverse complement strand
GGCCAGGTGAGTGCGGCACGGGAAGGGACGGCGAGCCGAGACCCGGGACCTGACAGGCAGGTCCCTCGAGGACAAGGGCTGGGGGGCGGGGGGGTTGTCCCGCCCCATCCTCTCCGACCCGGGTTCGGGTCCCCAGAAGCATCCCAGAGGAGCCGTCGCGACACCAAGCCTTCTTCCCTGAGAGCAGCCCCACCCTGTCCCCGGAGGTAGCCCGCGCTGGGCCTTAGGCCCTCCTTGGCACCAGCCGAGCCATTCTCGGATGCCCTGTGGGGTACAGGTGGGATCAGGACGGGCACCCCTGCTGCCCCTGACTGTGGTCCGATCCCCCTCACCTAACCTCTCCTTCCCAGAGATAACCTTGAGGAGCTTGTACAGCTCCCAGGCCACCTAAGACCTTGTAGCCCTTGATGGACAATTTGCTTCTTATAGCTCGATTCTGACCCGTCTGCGGTCAGGGGGGTGCAGATGATTGAAGCTCTTTTGCTCTTTACTGCGGTTGGTGTTCTGTGGCACTAGGAACTAATTTACAGAGTTTAACACATTCAAATTACTTTCTATGGTGTTTTCAGGCAGGCAGTGACTGTGCAAGGCAAGATGAAGGTGGAGAATTATCGCCCAACCCAGACAGCTAAAGAAATAGACTTTAAGTTTTTCAAAATGTCATCTAGGAAGGATACCAAAGGGGAGAATGAAAGGTGGTTGCCATCAAAGGTTCCTAGGCTGCACTGACTTACTTTTAGATGTCATTTTGTATTTTCATTCATTCATTCAGTATTTGCTGAGTACCCACTATGTGCCAGGCATGGCAGCTCTGGGGGCTGGAGATGGCATCATGAACAAAACTGTCAGGAACTGCAAAGGGTCTGAGATTTTACTCTGCTTACAAGCTGACAAGTTAGCCTGCCACCACTCATTGGATGCTGGCAGAAGACAGGAGACTCCTGGGCCAGAGACAAAGGACTTCATTACTCACAGCGCAGAAGGCAGCATGAGTTTCGTATTCACATTGGTTCCCCTTGCCCTGCAAGCCCCTCAGGGTGAGCAGAACAGCCCAGGTGGATGCTGTGCTCACAGTGAGTCTGTATCTCGGCTAAGAAACCCAGAGCTCAGGAAACCCCAATCTCTTAAAGGAGCTGCTAGCAAACCTGCCCAACCTTTGTCCTGAAAGGAGACGTTATCTTTATTATAAACTCATCTGTCCGGCCGGCCAGGTGGCGCACTACTACAGTGCGCCGCTTGGGAGTGTGGCGGCGCTCCCGCCGAGGGTTCGGATCCCACATACGGACAGGTTCCGCTCACTGGCTGAGCGAGGTGCGGGCGCAGCACCGAGGGTTGCAGTCCCGTTGCCGTCCCGGTCCGGTACGGGTGCGACACTGAGGGTTGCGATCCGTTGCCGAACACGAAAAAAGACAAAAAAAAAAAAAAACTCATCTGTCCTGTGCCCTGGAGGGGGACACTATTTTTATCCTCCCAGGCTGTTTGCCATACAATCATCCTTAGAAAGATTGTCCGGAACAAAATCTGTCAATGCCTTTGCTCTGAAGATGGGTACAGACACAAGAAACCCATGGAGAATTGTCTCTTAAAAACAACACAGTCCTGCTGTCCCAGAACATATGTTGTAGTGAAAGGGAAACAAACAGAAACACATAATGAAATAAAAGAACAAGAACATGGCAGAGAATAAGTACAAGGAAGGAAGCAAAGCAGAGAGGTGTGCCAGCTGGAGAATGAAGAGACAGGAAGGTGCCTGTAGCCAGGGTGTTTAGGAGGTTACCACAAGAGGACACCTGAGCAGAGAAAAGGCACCAGCCTGGGGAACACCTGGGGGAAGAGCTAGAAAACAAATAAGCAAATCTTCCAAGTTTTAGGTGTTGGTCTAGCGGCATTTGCTGAGGTCTTCCCTGCAGAAGAGACATTCCTTGAAAGTGTACATTTTAGATTAATTAGGTTTGACTGTATTGCTTGATAACATGCCTATGCAATTGAAGATTAGTAATTCAAGCGATTTGATGGTTATGGGGCATGGTTCTTTTGGAAAAGGAAATGTCTTTTCACCTCTACTAATGACAGCAAACTTAACAATAAAATTTATTTCTCATGATATGAAGGCATCAGTATTTGTGGGAGTGGAAGGGTTTTCCGTAGCCTTCAGTGTTTCCAAACAAAATAAACTGTCTGTCTTAATTTTATTTCCCTTACCTTCAAATAAGGCCTTTTCTTCCCTTCAGAGGATGGAATCCTGGTTTCAAGGATTTTCCATTATTGCATGTCCCAAGTGTCCTTAAACAGTGCAAACCTTCCCCCAACTCAGTCACTCCCCCTGCTCTCCTGTCCCACCCAGAAACAAAGGAGGTGTGAAAAGCTGAGCTGCCTGAGGATTGTAGCTACCTATAGAGGCTCAGAGTTCTCTCCCTGCCTCTAATTGCTGGGCGACCTTAACCTCTCTGAGTCTCAGTTTCCTCATCTGTCAAGTAGAAATAATAATGGTACCAACCATGCAGGGTTATTCTAAGGATGAACAGAGTCATCATGTATACAAGGATGGCCCAGGGCCTGGCACTTATTAGGGACTCAGTAAATGATGTCAGAGATAATGACGAAAAGCAGAATCAGCCCTGAGAGTCCATACCATCACAACTAGACAGTTTTTGTTTTTTGTTTTTTTTTTCCTTTTTGTCTTTTTTCGTGACTGGTAACGGGATCGCAACCCTTGGTGTCGTGCCCATACCGCGACCGGCAACGGGATCACAACCCTCAGTGTCACGCCCGCACCGCGCTCAACCAGTGAGCGGACCGGTCTCTATATGGGATCCGAACCCTCAGCAGGAGCGCCGCTGCACTCCCAAGCGCCGCACTCTACCGAGTGCGCCACCGGGCCGGCCTGACAGTTTTTGTTTTTATCCGTGTCCAACAACTTTGTGTTTCAGTGACTTTTCAGCTGAAAAGAAAAATGAGGGACTGATGGTCTTTGACATGGCATTGAGATAGAGAAGTCACACTGTGTACTTAGACTTAAATCAGAATCCAAGCATGGAGATGATGTATCATCAACATTTTAGAACCTTCGGATGTCACTGAAGTGTTTGTTTTTAAAAACATGTATAGAATTTATTTTGAAATGCATCAAAATATAAGTGGATAGATGGGTAGGTATGTAATAAAGCAAAAATAGCAAAATGTCAATTATAGAATCTAGGTAGTTGGTAGATAGGCATTGATTATCTCCTGTTTTCTATGTTTGACATTTTCATAATAAAATGTTGGGGAAAAGTACGTGCAGAGTCCTGATCACATAGCCAACCTACAATCCTGAAGCTTTCCCTTTCAAAATCACCCTTTTTTTCCTAGCTAAGTATATGAAGAAATGCAGTGATTTTAAAATAAAGTGTCATCTCGTGCTTACTGACTCTTGGCACTTTAAGAAATTCTATAGAAACTTAGAGTTCTTTGGATGAGAGTTGGAGAAGCCCGGGTTAACCACAACAGTAATAGAAGTAGTGTGAATGCACATTCGGATGTTAAGGTCACCAAGCGTCATTCTAGATGCTTCCCTTGTATTATTACATTTAATCCTGATAAAACCCATTTTACAGATGAGGAAACTAAAGCACAGAGAGATGATAAGTAACTCACTCAAGGTTACCGAGCTAGTAGTAAGTGGTAGGTTACGAATATTGAATGTGAATACTTGATATGTCAGATACCTAACCCCATACTAAGCTTCATAGGAGGTGGAAAGCAATTATTAGTGGAATTCAGATTTATTGTTGGATTGTTTTAGCTTTTGCTTGTTTGTGCCTTGAGTTACTTAAGAAATATCCTCTGTTTGATTATCAGAACCAAGCTCTTCTATGCTAGATGTCACTGTTGGAAAAGATAGTCTTTAAAACATGCAGAATTGTCATTGTGGTCATTGTTAAGTCCATCTGTCCACTCCTACCTCTGCTGACTTCTCCCTTTGGACATAACTCTATAGTGGATTTCGTTCACTCTAAATACCATGTTTCTGAATAATTATAGGACTGCATTTTTCTGACAAGATTCTTTCTGTTTTATAGGGAAAGCAGAGAGAATGAAAGCTTATCTAAAGAGCGCAGAAGGCTTTTTTGTCCTAAACAAGACTACCACCATTGGAAGACATGTAGATTCAGACCTTGTTTTAGAGGTAAGAATCCTTCCCACCTGTTCCCCATCCCTTCCCAACCCCTCATCCCCTCCGGCAGTTCTCAGTGCTGTGGACTCAAATCTCTTTTTTAGTACAACCCTGGGCAAACAGCCACATCTTTCCTTGGTGTGCTACCCATAACCAATCTCCCAATGTACCACGTTTCCCTGAGCACAATGCAGAGGGTGATGTGCCCTCTGCCCTTTGCTGTACATCCTGATACTGGAGGAGAGGGTAAGAAAGAAATGCATATTCACAAAGTGCAGACTGCTCTAGAGGGAACAGAAGCCTGCTAAAGGCAAGTTTGATACAAAAAGAAAGAAATACACACCTCAGGCAAAGTGCAGGCAAAAAGTGAGCAACAGCCCCGCCTCCTACCTGGATTCCACTTTTGTGATTTTTTGCTATCTAATACATATTCGTGCTTTCTAATGAATATTCAATTAAGGGGTGTGGTTCCCAGTTATGTAACAGGTTTGCAAATGCTCAGTTGGTCTCTTTTTAGGGCATCCTCATTGGTCAAATTCTATCACATGCATCAAACATATTCAAGAATATTCTGTGCTCTTTAGTGCCTCTGGTGGAAGGTCAAAGGATAAATTCCACTTTACTGAGCATGCTCGGCTACTGGGGTTATATAACTCCTTTCTACCGAGCATGCTCAGCCACTGGATATGTATAAGTCTGCCTCTTGTGGTCTCAATCTCCCTGTGTTGGTACCAAAACTAGGTGCAATAAGCAGTGGTAACTCTCCTCGAAGGGAGAGTTGAGAGGAGGAGCTTGAGACCTTGGGGAGTGCCTTGGAACCCAGAGGTGTGTCTTATAACCCGAACCCATGGAAACTGAGCACCTCCTATCTCAGTCCCACCTGTCATTCCCTCTCTAGCAGCCTGATGATGGGTGGTTTGGAAGGTGAGCACAGAGCTGGCTCTTTGACCATCACTCTCTCCCTTTTCGAAGTCCCTTAGGACTATGGCAGGCCCCTGGGAGCCCATGGAGCTCAAAGCAGTAAATCAGGCCTCAGTATTCTTCCTTTCATTTCATTCTCTGAATTAGTTGGTTTGCTTCAAAGCCTCAGCTCACTGACAGTCAAGAAAGTTGGAAGAAAGAGAGGGATAATAAAAGCAGTGGCTTTGAGCCTTTTTAAATATTAAAGAAGGTTAAGATATTGAAGTGGAAAGAGAAGTGCAATGGAATCTCTTTATATCTGCAAAAAGCTGGTCTCTCTCAGGCCTCACTCAACAGACTTTTTTATTTTGCAATAATTGTTGAGTCACAAGAAGTTTCAAAAATTATAGAGAGGGATGCATGTGCCCTTCACCCAGTTTCCCCCAAGAGTTACATATTATGTGACTATAACAATATCAAAACTAGGCAATTAAGATTGGTACAATGTATGCATGTAGTTCCAAGTCATTTTGTCACATGTGTATATTCGGTGCAGCAATCAAGATACAAACTATACCATCATCAAAGATCTCCTTTGTGATATTCCTTTATAGTCACAGTACCTCCACCTTCCTACCATCCCTAACCCCTGGCAACCACTGATCTGTTCTCCATCTCCATAATTGTGTCATCTTAAGAATGTTGTATACATGGAATCATATAGTATGTAAACTTTTGAGATTGGGGTTTTTGTTTTGTTTTGTTTTGCTCTCACTTAGCATAATGCCTTTGAGATCCATTTAGGTTGTTAGCTTGTTCCTTTTCATTGCTGAGTAGTATTCCATGGTATGGATGTACCACCATTTGTTTAAACAATCACATATTGAAGGACATTTTGATTATTTCCAGTTTGGGGCTATTACAGATAAATCTGCTATAAGCATTTTTGTACAGGTTTTTGGGTAGACATAAGTTTTCTTTTTTTAAAAAAAAGATGACCAGTAAGGGGATCTTAACCCTTGACTTGGTGTTGTCAGCACCACGCTCTCCCAAGTGAGTCACAGGCCGGCCCAGGTGGACATAAGTTTTCATTTCTCTGGGATAAATGCTCAGGAGTGTGATTGCTGAAACATATGGTAAAAATATATTTGGTGTCTAAAGAAACTGCCAGACTGTTATCCAGAGTGGCTATATTATTTTACATTCCCACCAGCGATGGACAAGATACAGTTTATCTACATTATTATTAGCAATTAGTATTGTCACTGTCTTTTATTATAGCTGTTCTAGTAAGCATGTAGTGATTTCTCATGATGGTCTTAATTTGCATTTCCCTAATGGCTAGTGATGTTGAACATCTTTTCGTGTCCTTATTTGACCTTTGCATGTCCTCTTTGGTAAAATGTCTCTTCAGATCTTAGGCCCACTTTTTAGTTGGATTGTTTGGGTTTTTTACTATTGAGTTTTGAGAGTACTTTATATTCTAGATATGAGTTCTTTGTCAGGTATATGGTTTGCAAATATTTTCTCCCATCTGTAGCTTGTCTGGTCATCTTCTTAATAGTCTTTCACAAAGCAAAAGTTTTACATTTTAATGAAGTCCAATTTATCATTTTTCTTTTATGGGTCATGTGTTTGGTGTCATGTCTTTGAACACTTCACCAAGTCCTTGATCCTAAAGATTATCTCCTGTTTTCATCTAAACATTTTTTTGTTTTACACTTAAATCTATGAACCATTTTGAATTAATTTTTGTGTACAATGTGAGGTTTAAGTTAATGATCAATTTTTTGCCTATGGATAGTCAGTTACAGCACCATTTCTTGAAAAGACTATCTTTTTTCCATTGAATTCCTTTTGCACTTTTGTCAAAAGTCATTTGGCCATACTGGTGTGGGGGCTATTTTTGAGTTTTCTATTATATTCCATTAACCTATGTGTCTGTCCTTCCACTGATATGACATAGTCTTAACTACTGTAGCTATATAAGCCCTAAATCAGATAGAGTGGTTCCTCCCATCTTATTCTTTTTCAAAATTGTTTTACCTATTGTAGTTCTTTGCCTTTCCATATAAATTTTAGGATAAGCCTGTCGATATCTATTTTA
>NW_007726954.1:486707-495897 GCF_000696425.1 Galeopterus variegatus | reverse complement strand
ATTAAACATGAGCCCCTAGACGTTCCGACGTGGTGGGTTCATTATTACAGTCTCATAAATGGAGACTGAAGAATTCCCAGGGGTATGAAGGGTTGAGATGGGTATCCACTGATATTAACAATCTGTTTGGAAAAGAGAATTAATGAGGACAATTATTATATAGACAGAAATCGAGTTGTATTTATTGTATAAAAATAATTGCTTACTGCTCCTTGGCATTAGTTTAAAAAGCAAGTCACCACTGTCAGCAACGGTCCCATTGATTTATGAAGGAATCAGTTGCATTTCCAGACACGAGCCTACATTATGTCCCTAGAGAACAGATGATACATGAATTGCCAAATGCTTTGTAAATAGACTTTTGATGGGTTCTTATATCTTCTCTTAGACAAATCCTTTTCCCAACGCTTAAATCAATTTGAGAGAGGAGATTTGCATTAAGAAGGAGGGTGGGGACACAAGTCTGTTTTGAAGAACTGAAGCCTACAGACATGTCAATATTTTCCAGTTTTAAAGGACAAGATGAAAATTGTCCCCCTGCTGCCTTCACTGAGCCTTTCTGATTAACCTAAAAATCACCCTTGATCAGCTATGGGCCACCTTGAGTAATAATTAAACAATCAATTTATCATTTGTGTTATTTTTGACACTAGAAGCCATCGACTAAATAAAGTTCAGACATCTAAAAAAAACAAACAAACAAAAAAAAGCATGTCAGCCTAGAAATTACCCCTCAGTTACACCTAGCAAATAAAAAAGGTTGTTTTATTTACCTGCGTAAATCGTAAAGAATAGGGAGCCATGCTTCTAAAAGATTTATATTCATTTGCAAGGCTGACATATTATTCTGATTGTTGATATCATGATATTTTTACATTTTCTGATAATGGAAGGTAGTTACATGCTTATTGTTTTCAAAAAGTTTGGAAGGTAGTTACATGCTTATTGTTTTTAAAAGATTCTTTGTTTTGAAAACAAAGTATAAGGAAAAAAATAAAAGTCACCTGTAATCATATGATTCAGGGACAATCAATATTGATATTTATAGGGTTTTACCCTCCAGAGTGTTTTTTGTACCCTGTAAGCAGTTTGGTTCCTTAATGGAAACAGGAAGCCTGTTTTAACCAGCCTAGTTTTCACTTATTATTACTCACTCATTCCACAAATATTTACCTAGAGCCTCAGCAGTGAGGTAAGCCGGGGGATACAGTGATGGTCAGAATCACACATGGTCCCTGCAGTCAGGAAGCTGCAGGAGAGAGAGAGAGACATAGGTCAAAGGGTCCCACAGAAGTGTGTATAGTTGCATGCCAACATCAAGGCTCTAAAGGAAAGGAATATGGAGGATGAGGAGGACTTAACTAGACAAGGGGGAAAAAGCAGCATGCACAGAGGCCCCGGGGTAGAAGAGTGTATGATGAGCCCAAAGCACTGAAAGAAAAGCAGTGTGTCTAGAAGTAAGAGTGGGTTGGGGGAGGGCTAAGAGGCAGGCAGGACGTCTTCATGGCACCATAAGGATTTTGGTCTTTATTGAAAAGCAATGGGAAGAAGGCACTGGGGAATTTTCAGCAAGGCGGAGGCCTGCATTTCGAAATGACCACTCTGGCTGCCATGTGCAGCATGGAAATCGGGAGCTCCGTTCAGAATCTCCCCTCCCACACTTGACACGCTGGAAAGCCTTGGCCACTAGCCGTGCTCATTTCAGAGCTAAACCTTGTGAATTACAACTTGTATAATTTGATGTGGTTTGTGCGCTGTAGTTTTTATAGTTGGATGTGACTATTATTTAAACTCTGCTGAGAAAAGGGACTCGATTCTTCCAGAATGAAGAAATGCAGCAAGCCAATGGTTGTTGAATTTTCCATGTGAATAAGAATGTGCTTGTTAAACATGAGCCCCTAGACGTTCCGACGTGGTGGGTTGGGGGCGGAGCCTTGGAATTTGACCATTTCTCTGCTCCCCAAGTTTCAGTAGGGGGTTTCCTCAGAGATGGTTTTAGGATGGCATTATGAGAGCCCTGCATTAGTGCTCGCTTCTCTCTGGCTGTTGCATCTCCTGAGCTCAGAGGGTTGGGAGCAAAACACTTAAACATACTAGAACCCATCCAGCCCAATGACTCTTAGCCCTCTGCCTGGCACCTGCCATTTCTGGACTGCCTATTAGAAAAGAACCATGACAGCCTAAATCGTAATCTTTTTTACTATTATTAATTAACAATGCCGTGCTGATTACCCTTTAGTTCCATAATTTCATGGACATACTAGTCCATCTGCTGTGTCAAAGGTCATGTACCACTGTAACTCTGATGGCATCACTAAAATGCCCTCCCTCAAAGGTTTTAGTCACCCACCCGCAGTAGGCGCCACCCCCTACCAAGCAGAGCATGTTAAACACCTGTGGGATATACAGTATTTGTGTCATTTTAATTAACATTTCTTTTATTATGAGCAAACCCCTCCAGTTTTGAGAGAGAAGGCAACTGGCGGACCTGGGCCTGGGTAAAGAAGCTCACCCCTCTCAGTCCCACGGCGAAATCCACTGAAGGAAACAGGCCTCCGGGAGTGCAGGTGTGGCTCTTCTGTCTAGCACCTTCTGCCTCAGTCATGTTCATCCTGCACCCTGGCTCCTCCCCAGGGCTGAGCACTGTTCACCATTCGCTCTAGGCATGCACTCTGTCTGGTCTCACCTGTTCCCGGGGAGCTGTTCTCTCCCCTTGTGTCATCGGTCAGTTCCACCACAAAAACTTATGGGCCAATTTCCCTCTGGCAGGTGGAGGGCTTCCAAGAGGAAAAGTTCACAGAAAAGGGCTGGATCATAATCTCTCTTTTTTATTATTGTTAAAATACATATAACATAAAATTTGCCTTCTTAACCATTTTTTAGTGCATAATTCAGTGGCATTAAGTTTGTTTACACTGTTGTGCTGTCATCAGCACCATCCATCCCAGAACTCTTTTCTTCTTGTGAAACTGAAATTCCACATCCATTAAGCACTAATTCCCCCATTCTCTCCTCCCCCTAGTCCCCGGCAACCAGGATCTGTCTTTCTGACCATGAATTTGTAGACACTTCATGTGAACTGAATCATATAATATTCATCTTTTTGTAACTGGCTTATTTCGCTTAGCATAATGTCCTCAAGGTTCATCCATGTTGTAGCAAGTGTCAGAATTTCCTTCCTTTTTAAAGCTGAATAATATTCCATCATGTGTATATACCACATTTTGTTTATCCATTCTTCTGTCCATGGAAACTTGGGTTGCTTCCACCTTTTGGCTATTGCACATAATGCTACTGTGAACATGGGTGTACAAATATCTCTTTGAGACCTTGCTTTCAATTCTTTGGGGTATATACCTAGAAGTGGAATTGCTGGATCCTATGGCAATTCTATTTTTAATTTGGGGGGGGAAATACAGATATATTGTATATTGTTTTCCGCAGTAGCTACACCAGTTTACATTTCCAGCAACAGTGCACAAGCATTCCCATTTCTCCACATCCTTGCCAAAAATTGTTATTTTCTAGTTTGGGTTTTTTTTTTAAATATAGTAGCCATCCTAAGGTAGAAGATCATAATCGCTTGACTATCACAAATAATGCAAACAGCTACAGTTCACATGCATTGACTTACCGTGTATCTCATGTGATTTTTACATATGTATTTTATGTATATACTGTATATGTATTTCAGAATTGTATCTTCAAAACAACCCCATGGAGTAGGGACAGCTATAGATTGAGTATCCTGCTTGGGACCAAAAGTGTTTCAGATTTCAGATTTTTTTCAGATTTTGGAGCATTCGCATGTACTTAAGTGGTTAAGCATCTCTAATCTGAAAACCTGAAATCCAAAATGCTCCAATGAGCATTTTTTGAGCATCATGTTGGCACTCAAGAAGTTTGGGATTTGGGAGCATTTCAGATTTTAGATCTTCAGAGTAGGGATGCTCAACCTGTATTATCATTATTACCCTCGTGTAAACATGTGGAAATGGGGCTCAGAAAAGTCAAGTAACTTACCCCAAATCACACACAGCTAGTCAGGGCTGGTGGGGCTGAGTTTCAGACTTGGATCTGTCTGACTCAAAGCTTCATTCTTTGGGTGTAAATCTGGCAAACATCTAAAAATCTGAAATTCCTTGAGAGTTCATTGAGATAATAAGGTTGTTGACTAAACCTAGTCAGGGCTGGTGGGGCTGAGTTTCAGACTTGGATCTGTCTGACTCAAAGCTTCATTCTTTGGGTGTAAATCTGGCGAACATCTAAAAATCTGAAATTCCTTGAGAGTTCATTGAGATAATAAGGTTGTTGACTAAACCAGGAAAATCCCATAGGATGGAATTTAGAAATGACGATGATCACCAGAACAAGTAAATAGATTTTCCTGTGATCCTCATTGATGCAATAAACTGAGGTGGCACCCTCTAGTGTGGAATCTGGGTAAAGAGGAAATGTTGACCCAGGCTGTGCAAAGGTTCCCTCGGAAGAGGAGCGGTGGGGCCGCGATAGAGGGGGTCAGGGACAGCTCCTCAGAGCAGACCAAGTTTGAGCTGCCTCTTTAAAGAGAAGGCTGGGGATTTCCCAGGCAGAGCAAGCAGGAAAGGACACCCAGGNAACATCTAAAAATCTGAAATTCCTTGAGAGTTCATTGAGATAATAAGGTTGTTGACTAAACCAGGAAAATCCCATAGGATGGAATTTAGAAATGACGATGATCACCAGAACAAGTAAATAGATTTTCCTGTGATCCTCATTGATGCAATAAACTGAGGTGGCACCCTCTAGTGTGGAATCTGGGTAAAGAGGAAATGTTGACCCAGGCTGTGCAAAGGTTCCCTCGGAAGAGGAGCGGTGGGGCCGCGATAGAGGGGGTCAGGGACAGCTCCTCAGAGCAGACCAAGTTTGAGCTGCCTCTTTAAAGAGAAGGCTGGGGATTTCCCAGGCAGAGCAAGCAGGAAAGGACACCCAGGTGTAAGAAGCAGTGTACGCAAAGGTCTGGAGTTGTTGGGTGAATAATTTGGCATTGCATGACCAGGGCTAGATGGCACAGGTACCAATGCGTAGAAGGCCTCGTAAGCTAGGCTAAGTGTTGGATTTTAAATTCCTTTGGAAGATGGACCCTCCACACTAAAGACTTTTAAGCTGGGGAGGAATTGGTCATCTCTGTTACTGTGGGAGAGAACACTGGCGACAACAGACAGAATAGGTGGGAGAACAGCGGCAGGGTCTCAGGCAAGTTTCCCAGCCAATCTCGATGACAGTTTCTGTGTGTGTATGATGGGGATGATTGCAGTAAGTATGTTTCAAGACTGAATTACTGCAAACTGTGCAGGACAGAGCCTGGCAGGTGGTAAATGTTGCAGTAAATTTTGACTATTGCATTAGTTTGTTATTTAAAACAGCATAAATTTCTTACCTCACAGTTCTGTAGGTCAGAAGCCTGGGTGGACTCCGCTGGTTCCTCTGCTTTGGGTCACCCAAGACCAAAGTCAAGGCTTTGGTCAGCCTGGGCTTTGGAGGCTCTGGAGGATGGTCTGCCTCCAGGCCCTTTCAGGCTGCTGGCATAGTTTAGTTGCATGCATTGATAGAACTGGGACCCCTATTTCCCTGCTGGCTGTCGGTTGGAGGTCATTTGCAGCTTCTAGAGGCTGCCCACATTCCATGGCTCGTGGACCCTTCATCTTCAAAGCCAGCAACAATGGGTTGAGTACTTCTGCTTCAAAGCAGGGAAAGATTTTGTTACCGCTTTTGCTTTTAAGGCCCGTATGATCAGAGTAGTCACCCCTGGATAATGCAGGACAATCTCCCTGTTTTAAGATTACCGATTAGTGACGTAGATTATATCTGCACAATCCCTTTTGCTATGTAATGTCGCAGGTTCAAAGGATTAGGGTGTGGGCCTCTTAAGGGACCATCCTTACCTACCACAGTTACTAATATCTCTTGGCTGGACGCCCGCCATGGGGAGGCAGGTGGTGTTATGGGACCGGTTTGAGAGCTTTTCAGAGACATCAGCAGGGTCAGTGCCGGGGCAGTGGAGAAAGAGGGTAGACGAGCTGGGAAGGCGATGGTATCGTTCACGTTCATTGAGGCTCGCTCTGTGCCAAGCACTGCGCTGTGCCCCTCTGTATTCATTTCATTTTTACAACAACCCCATGAGGTAGGGACTATTATCTCCCCCGTTTTGCAGATGAAGAAGTTGTGGTGTAGACAGACTTAGTAGCCTGCCCAAGGTCACACAGGAAGGACATGGAGGGCTGGGACCACGCTGGAGCTTCAGGAGAAGAGAACCGGGGTGTGGCCACGAGGATGACCAGCCACTGCTCTGTCGCGACTGCCTAAAGGGTGGGCACACATTGTCGCTTGCTACCTCAGCCTCGGGTTCTCTCGAGCCCAGTGCACCAGGGCGGATGTCACAGATGCTCCATCACTCAGGACTCTCAGGACTCCGTCCCTCTCTCAGGGTTGCACTCATTCCAGGGAGCTCTCAGAGACACCTCCAAAACCAGCCTCTGTTCACAGGCTTGTCCCCTCCTCAGGACTCTCCCAGGGGACCTGGGATGGGGTCTAGTTGACAGGAGGGAAGCAGGCAATCTTCCTCCTCCCCCTACACCCAGACTCTGTCTCTCCAGAGCCTTGGCCATTTCTTCACATCCATATTCTTCTAAAAACCCCACTTTTTACTATTTCTGCATTACATCCCTTTCCTGAGGTAGTGATGGGGGCGGGGTGGGAGATGGGATGGCCAAGGATCAAAAGGTAAAAAGAAATATTAAATACACACATGGACATGCACACACACACATACATAAACACACACGCACATCAATTAATTTCAAAAGCATTATCCTGCCACATTGAAAATTTCACCAGTATCTTTTGTCAGTCCTATGCAAAACAGCATATCAAACTCATTTTTGCAGCATAGGAAGCAGCCTCAGAGAGGCAAAGAAACTTGCCCCAGGCTGCAGAGCTAGAAAGTGGCAGACGTGGGACTTGAACTCTAGGCTTTCTAACTCCAGAGCCCATCCTTTTGCTCATGATAACGAGCATTTTGGCATCTGCTGTACATGCCAAAGTACTCTTCTGAGTGCCTTTATGTGTATCATCTTATTTAATCTTCACCTTGAACTCATAAGGGCTGTTCTATTATTGTCGCCATTTACAGATGAGGAATCTGAAGTGCCAAGGTCACCTAGCTAGGAAGTAAGAGGGCTGGACTGTAAGCCCAGGCCAGTCTAATAACCACCACGCTCTCCTGCCTCCCTGACATCCTCACCACCAGGCCACACGCCTCCCTCTCACAACAATTTCAAATGCCACAGAGAGGCCGGGGAGGCTGAGAGCCCCAAGGAGACAACCAATGGCTCTTGTAAGGGCAGGTGGGAGAAGAGCCAGGATGGCAGTGGGTTGAGGACTCAGGGGGAAAGAAATGCTCCTGAAACAGGGTGACACTAGAGGGGAGGAGAGATGTGGGGGGGCAGGAGGCATCCTTAGGGTGGGGCAATGGTGAGCAGGTTCGTAGGTTGGAGCAAGTTGCCAGTCATCCAGGTGAGGCTGAAGACACATAAGAGGAGATGGTGATGAGCAGGGACAGACCAGGGGTGGGAGAGACCAAGGCAGGATGACACTGAGCTCCTGGTGGCTGAAGGAAGGGCACTGGAAGGTCATATCTGGGAGCTTCCAGAGGGCACATTCAAAGTGTGTGGGGTGACTGGGGTGAGTTTAATAAAGGGCCTCTTGCAAGAGGACATGGGGTTTAGAGAAAGCACAGGCAGTCTTGCAGCACCCAGAGCTAGCCTGAGAAGCTCCAGCCCTGGGGGGATGAGGGGACGGGAGAGTTCCTGGAACCTGGAGACCTAGAGGGCCGGTGGAGGCTGCCTGATGGGAGCGGTGGCTTCTGGTGGGGGGCTCAGCCAGCCTGTGGTGACCCTACAGCAGGGGAGCAGGGAAATAAATGCCCCAACCTCACTCCTCTCTGCTCCCATCTCTGATCACCCATGGGTCAAACCCAAGCAGAAACCAGAGGGCAAGGGGCCCGTGGATGCCCATGGCAGAAGGGTGGGGAGGATATCGGGAGGAGCCAGCAGGGAACGTCCACAGGGGCACGGGAGTGAGGACCAGGAGGCCGAAGTCCAGGGACCTGGTGGCTGGGGAGCCACAGGAGAGCAGCCCATGACTGGACCGGACCAGGCTTGAACTCAGCAGGGTGAGGGTGGTGGGAAGGGGGCCAGAGATTGAGCAGGGACCCACAGTGCAGGAAGGGAGGGAAGAGGGGCGCCAGTGGGGAGTGCTGCGGGGGAGCAAAGCAAAGATGAATGAGGAGGGGAGGGGAGAGAGTATAGAAGGCGGGACGTGGGGAGGATGAGATCCGACCCAAGAGAGAGCTTCCAAGATCCAGATGACGTAAGGTTCAAAACTGGCTCCAAAGGAAATTTCCAAATACATTTCTCCTTGTAGCTAACAGTCAGCACCTCAGTAAGGCTTCCTGAAAGCAGGATAGTATTCACATTGTTGCACAACCAAACTCCAGAACTTTTTCCTCTTGCAAAACTGAAACTCTGTACCCATTAAACAATAATTTCCCAGGTCCCCTTCCCCCAGCCTCTGGCAACCACCATTCTACTTTCTGTTTCTATGAGTTTGACTACTCTAGATGCCTCGTATCAGTGGGATCATACAGTATTTGTCTTTTGTGACTGGTTTATTTCACTTAGCAGAATGTCCTCAAGGTTCATTCATGTTGTAGCATGTAACAGAGTTTCCTTCCTTTTTAAAGCTGAGTAATATTCCACTATATGGATATACCACATTTTGCTTATCCATTTATCTGTTGATGGATACTTGGGTTGTTTCCACCTTTCAGCTGTTGGGAATAATGCTGCTATGAACATGGGTTACAAATATCTCTTTGAGACCCTGCTTTTAATTCTTTTGAATATATATCCAGGAGTGGAATTGCTGGATTATATGGTAACTCTATTTTTAATTTTTTGCGGAACAGCTGTATTGTTTTCTGTTTCCATTCCCAGCAACACAAGGGTTCCAATTTCTCCACATCTTCACCAGCACTTGTTATTTTATGTTTTGTTTTTGCTGTTTTATAACAGCCATCCTGATGTGTGTGAGGTGGTATCTCATGTGATTTTGATTTGCATTTCCCTAATGATTAGTGGTGTCGAGCATC
>NW_007726954.1:484189-486295 GCF_000696425.1 Galeopterus variegatus | reverse complement strand
GTCTTCACCAGCACTTGTTATTTTATGTTTTGTTTTTGCTGTTTTATAACAGCCATCCTGATGTGTTTGAGGTGGTATCTCATGTGATTTTGATTTGCATTTCCCTAATGATTAGTGGTGTCGAGCATCTTTTCATATGCTTGTAGTCCATTTGTATATCTTCTTTGCAGGCATGTCTATTCAAGTCCTTTACCCATTTTTTAATCAGATTATTTGTTTTGTTGTTGTGGAGTTGTGTGAGTTCCTTATATATTGTGGATATTAACCTCTTTTCAGATACATGATTTGTAAATATTTTTTCCCATTTTATAATTTGTCCTTTCACTCTGATTGTGTCCTTTGATGCATAGAAGTTTTTTAATTTTCAGGTAATCCAATTTATCTATTTTTACTTTTGTCGTCTGTGCTTTTAGTGTCATATCCAAGAAATCATCACCAAATCCAGTCTCATAAACCTTTTCCTTTATGTTTTCTTATAAGAAATTTAGAGTTAATAATTTTATTTTATTTCTTTTAATTTTAATTCTTTTCTTCCTTTCCTATTTGAATGCCTTTTATTTCTTTTGCTTGCCTAATTGCTCTAGCTAGGACTTCTAGTACTATGTTGAATAGAAGAGATGAGGGTGGACATTCTTGTCTTATTCCTGATCTTAGAAGAAAAGCTTTCAGTCTTTCACCATTGAGTATGATGTTAGCTGTGGGCTTTTCATATATGGCTTTGTTATGTTGAGATAGTTTTCTGTTATTCCTAATCTGTTGAGTGTTTTTATCATGAAAGAGTGTTGAATTTTGTCAGATGCTTTTTCTGTATCATTTTAGGTAATCATGTGGGTTTTTTTCCTTCATTCTGTTAATGTGGTGTATTTCGTTGATTTATTTTCATATGTTGAACCATCCTTGCATTCCAGGAATAAATCCCATTTGGTCATGGTATGTAATCCTTTTAATAAGCTGTTGAATTCTGTTTGCTAATATTTTGTTGAGTATGTTTGCACCAATATTCATCACTGATATTGGTCTGCAGTTTTCTTGTATTATCATTGTCTGGTTTTGGTATCAAGGTAATGCTGGCCTTTTATTTCACCTTTTGAATCTCAGCTTCTTTATTGATAAGATGGGAAAAATAACATAACCTCCTGTAAAGAGCTGTTGTGCAAATTAAATGAGGGAATGAACACAAAGTGCTTCAGCAGCACCCAGTTCACAAGAAGCTCTCAAAATATGTTAGCTGCTAATAATAATAAAAGCAAAACAACAGTTTATTTCATGGTGGGACAGCTCAGCAGGGTGGAGCTGATACATTTAGCCTATATTAGCAGCAAGGCTTCTATCCAATGTCAGTCTTTTGCAATTGGCTAAATATGGGAGGAAGTGGTATTATTGGGCAGTTCTTGGAAACGCTCTCAGCCTAACATGTGGCAGAGCTTGGTCCCATTTTGTAAGCCATCCAAATATAACTGCTTTCCAGGCCAGCCCGGTGGCGCACTGGAGAGTGCGCCGCTTGGGAGTGCGGCGGCGCTCCCGCCGAGGGTTCGGATCCCATGTGGAGACCGGTTCCCGCTCACTGGCTGAGCGCGGTACGGGTGCGACACCAAGGGTTGCGATCCCGTGACCGGTCAGTAAAAAAGACAAAAAGGAGAAAAATAAATAAATAAATATATATATATGTATATGTATATGTATATGTATATGTATATGTATATGTATATGTATATGTATATATCTATATATAAACTGCTTTCTTTGATTTTTTTTTTTTTTTTTTTTTTTTTTTTTTTTTTCCGTGTCCGGCAACGGATCGCAACCCTCAGTGTTGCGTCCATACTGGACCGGGACCGGCAACGGGATTGCAAACCTCGGTGCTGCGCCTGCACCTCGCTCAGCCAGTGAGCGGGAACTGGTCACCACATGGGGTCCGAACCCTCGGCGGGAGCGCCGCCACGCTCCCAAGCGGCGCACTGTAGCAGTGCGCCACCGGGCCGGCCCTTTCTTTGATTTTTTAAGTCACTGCTTGACAGCTTTCAAGGAGCTAAAAGTACTTAGGCTTAGGAAGAGAAAAACAAAATGCAACCTGTAGAATTTGTCTCTTTGATGTGTTGTCAAGAG
>NW_007726954.1:469342-483545 GCF_000696425.1 Galeopterus variegatus | reverse complement strand
CACCACCATCACCACCACCACCATCACCATCACCACCATCATCACCATCACCATCACCACCACCACTACCACCACCATCACCACCACCACCCACCACCATCACCACCACCAACATCATCACCATCACCATCACCATCACCACCACCATCATAACCATCACCATCACCACCACCACCACTACCAACCCCCCCACCCCCACACACACACTTTTGTCTATTATTAACAGCCTGCATTACTATGATACATGTTACAATTAATGAATCAATATTCACATAATTATTAACTAAAGCCCATAGTTTACATGAAGGTTCACTCTTTGTATTAAAAGTTCTGTGGGTTTTGGCAAATGCATAATGTCATGTATCCAGCATTACAGTATTATACAGAATAGTTCCACTGCCCTAAAAATGCCCTCTGTTAATCCCTCCTCATCTTCCTCTAGTTCCCTGACTACCACTGATCCTTCTACAGTTTTATCTTTTCCAAAAGTTCATGTAGTTTGGTTTGGATCCCCATTCTGGCAAACTGCCAAAAAAAAATTACATAGTTTGAATCATGTAATATGTAGCTTTTTTTTCTTTCTTTCTTTCTTTCTTTTTTGTCTTTTTTACTGACCGGCAACGGGATCGCAACTCTCAGTGTTGCACCCGCACCACACTCAGCCAGTGAGCGGGAACCGGTCTCCACATGGGATCCGAACCCTCGGCAGGAGTGCCGCCACACTCCCAAGCAGCACACTCTCCAGTGCACCACCGGGCCAGCCCAGTATGTAGCTTTTTCAGACTAGCTTCTTTCACTAAGCAGCATGCATTTAAGGTTCCTCCATGTCTTTTCATGGCTTGACAGCTCATTTCTTTTTATCACTGAGTACTATTTTATTGTATGGATGTGCCACAGTTTGTTTTTTCATTCGCCTTTTGAAAGACATCTTGGTTGCTTCCAGTTTTGAGCTATTATGGATATAGATGCTGTAAATATCTGTCCAGAATAAATATCTTAAAACTCAACAATAAGAAAACAACCAACCCAATTTATAAGCAGGCAAAAGGTCTGAACAGATACCTCACCAAAGAAGATGTACAGATGGCAAATAAGCATGTGAAAAGATACTAAATGTCATATTTCACTAGAAAATTACAAATAAAACATGAAGTATATCTCCATTTTTCTTCTTTAGCCTGTTGANACTAAGCAGCATGCATTTAAGGTTCCTCCATGTCTTTTCATGGCTTGACAGCTCATTTCTTTTTATCACTGAGTACTATTTTATTGTATGGATGTGCCACAGTTTGTTTTTTCATTCGCCTTTTGAAAGACATCTTGGTTGCTTCCAGTTTTGAGCTATTATGGATATAGATGCTGTAAATATCTGTCCAGAATAAATATCTTAAAACTCAACAATAAGAAAACAACCAACCCAATTTATAAGCAGGCAAAAGGTCTGAACAGATACCTCACCAAAGAAGATGTACAGATGGCAAATAAGCATGTGAAAAGATACTAAATGTCATATTTCACTAGAAAATTACAAATAAAACATGAAGTATATCTCCATTTTTCTTCTTTAGCCTGTTGATGTGATGGATTACATTAATTAATTTTTGAATATTTAGCCAGTCTTGAATACATGGAATAAATCCCATTTGGTTGCGATCTATAATTCCTTTTATACATCGTTGGATTCGATTTGCTGATATCTTGTTGAGGACTTTGCATCTATGTTTATGAGAGATATTGCTTTGTAGTTTTCCTTTCTTGTAATGTCTTTATCTGGTTTTGGTATTAGGGTGATATTGGCATCCTGGAATGAGTTAGGAAGTATTTCCTCTGAAGAGATTGTAAGGAGCTGGCATCATTTTTTTCCTTAAATCTTTGTTAGAATTTACTAGTGAATTCTTCTGGACCTGGTGCTTTCTGTTTTGGAAGGTTATTAATTATTAATTCAAATTCTTTAATAGATATAGGCCCATTCAGATCATCTATCTCTCCTTGTACATGAGTTTCAGTATATTGTGTCTTTCAAGAAATTGGTCCAAATTTGTGGGTATAGAGTTGTTCATAATTTTCCTCTATTATGTCCATGGGATCTGTAGTGATGGCCTCATTTTCATGTCTGATTTTAATTGTTTGTATCTTCTCTCTTTTGTCTTTGTCAGCCTGCTAGAGGTTTCTCAATTTTTTCTTTCTATCTTTCCAAAGAACCAACTTTTGGTTTCTTTGATTTTCTCTAATGTTTTCCTGTTTTCAATTTCACTCATTTTTGCTAATTTTTGCTAATTTGTTCTTCTGCTCATGTTAGGTTTATATTTCTCTTTTGTTTCCTAAAATGGAATCTTTGATTATTGATTTTAGACCTTTCTTCTTTTCTTATGTATAGATTCAAAGCTATAAATTTCCCTTTAAGCACTGCTTTCATCCTACAAATTTTGATAAGTTGTATTTTCATTTTAATTTAGTTAACATAATTTTCAATTTCTCTTGCGACTTCTTCCTTGACCCATGTATTATTTAGAAGTATGTTGTTACCAGCCAGCCACACAAAAAAAAAAATGTTGTTTAATTTCCAGATGTTTGGGATCTTCCACCTACCTTTCTGTTACTGATTTGTAGTTTGATTCCACTGTGATCTGAGAACATATTTTGCATGATTTCTGTTCTTTTAACTTTGTTGAGATGTGTTTTATGGCCCAGAATGTGGTCTATTTTGTCATAGGAGCTTGGGAGTGTGTATTTTGTTGTCGTTGGATTAAGGATTCTATAAATGTCAATTAGGTGCACTCCGTCAATAGTGCTGTTCAGTTCAACTATGTCCTTACTAGTTTTCTGCTTGCTGGATTTGTTCATTATTGACAGACAGGTGCTGAAGTCTCAGCTATCACAGTGGACCTATGTATAGATGTGTATTTTTTGCAGTTCTATCAATTTTTGTCTCATGTTTTTTGGTGCTCTGTTGTTAGGTACATACACATTAAGGATTGATGTCTTCTTAGAGAATTGGCCCCTTTATCATTATGTAATGCGTTTCTTCATCCCTGATTGTTTTTCTTGTTCTGAAGTCTGCTTTGTCTGCAAGCTCACATGGAACACTCAACTAGATAGAACACATTCTGGGCCATAAAACACACCTCAACAATGTTAAAAGAACAGCAATCATGGAAAGTATGCACTCCTACCACAGTGGAATTAAACTAGAAATCAGTAACAGAAATATGAGAGTACTTTTAAAAGTTCACAACAAGATTTGTAAATAGCTACTCCAGTTTTCTTTTGTGTTTTCATATTTTGGGTGCCAAAGTGTTTGGTGAAAACTTGCAAAGTGGGTAAGAGCTCAAACATTTGAATCAGGCAAGCCAGGCTTGTCAAGCTGGGTGACTTTGGATAAATTCAATCACTCTGTGCCAAAATTTTCTTATCTACACAATGGAGAACTATCTCTGTATTGTTGAGAAGATTAAATGGGAAAAAGCACTTGGCTAATTTTCTGGCAGATACTGTTTAATTAATATGTTATACTATTATTCTATTGAACATATCAATATATTCTATTATTAATATAAGCTATTGGTTATTATTATATTATGGGACTTCAGATTTCTAAGTGCAAGTACTTTTGTATGAAAGCTAAATGGGCACTCTGAGAAGATAAACTTAGAAAATAATTGCAAAGTCTCGGGCTGGAGTGGATGTCTTGTAGGCAGTACCCTTAAAAGATGGAGACTTCAGTGTGCCCTGCAGCTTCCAGTTAGGACATTTCCTTTCATCCCTCCAGTTTCCCTTGGCCAGGGGAATGTGGGGTTACCTCCTGGGTGCTAAGCTTTGCTCACTGTTTCTATTAAGGTGAAATTACAGAGGGGCTTCCGTCCCCCACCACCAATTCACAGACACACTGGCTGGGGCCCCTTTCTTTTGGGGAAACATGGTCACACAAGGTTTCCTGTTGAGAAGTAGATCATCTTTCATTACACAAATTCTGAGTAGCAATAGAAATAATTAATCTGAGAAGCAATAGAAATAACAAATCACATGGGAAAATGTTTATTGTACATAAAGATTTTGAAAAGATAGTTATAAAACTATGTATGTATGGTATAATTAATTTTGTTTAAAAATTTTTGAGAGCATATAAGCATAAAGCAAAACCTAGAAGGATGTGAACCACAATGTTAACAGTGGCTGCCTCTGGAGGATGGGATTATAAGTGATTTTAATGTCTCTGTTACTGCTTTTCTCTATCTCTCATTTTCTGCAATGTTAAGAAAAACATGTCATTTTAAAAAATTAATAGAACAAACAAATGAATACAGCATATGAATTACAGCACTCCTTAATTATGCATACCCTATTCCATGACCTTGGCATTTTCCTTGCAGGAAAATGGACAGTTGTCCCTTGCTGACTGACTTTTGTGGTTTGTGTCTGGGCCTATTCTGCCATTGACTACCACCATAAGCATGCCTGTGTGGAGTCAGGGAAATAGAAAGTAGCCAACTCCCTGGACAAACATTTGCCCAGTAAGACTCCCCCAAGTTCCCTTTGCCTTTGTGTTGCCTGATTCCCCACCCAACAAATTGGGTACCTGTCCCCAGGTCTGGAGTCAGACAGAGTACATATCCCAGCTCCATCATGCACTAGCTCTGTGGCCTTGAGCAAGTAGCTTAACCTCTCTGATCCTCAGTGTCCTTTTAAAATGAGGACTGTGATGATGATCCAGCATGGTCCCATAAGTAAAGCACACAGCACATCCCGACACCCCATGAGCACTAGTAAATATTAGGGGTCGTGTCACTTTTGTTTCCGTGGCTATGACTGTCCTCCTTTTCCATTTCAGTCCGCCGACATCGACAACCACCATGCACTCATTGAATACAACGAGGCCGAGTGCAGCTTTGTTCTCCAGGACTTCAATTCCCGCAACGGCACATTTGTCAATGAGTGCCACATTCAGAATGTGGCTGTGAAACTTATACCTGGAGACATCTTGAGGTTTGGGTCTGCAGGGCTGACCTACGAATTGGTCATAGAAAACCCACCCCAGGTGAGTCTGGGCCACTGCAGGGGAAGGGGACAAGAGATGCCAGACAGCCCAGGGCTCAGATACAGCCTGAGCTCACTTGTGCAGAGCAGTGTCACTCAGTGATTTCATGCTGCCACCACTCAACCCTGTGAGTTTCAGGCTCATCCAGGCAGGTCTTGGGGAGGAGAAAGTCTTAGCACCCTCTTCAGGAACTTCATGGAGTTACATACGAAAGTTGCACATGACCAACACAGAGCCAGCCAGCATTTTCCTGAACACGTGCAGCTTTGTGAGAGGAGGAGGAAAGCAGATGTGTCCTTCTGAAAATGCAGAGACGGATGTTCCTTTGTAGTCACACCAGCGCTCTGCTGCTTCCCAGCTCTGTGACCTGGGCCAGGGTTCTTTGTATGTCTGGGCATCTGTCTTCTCAATGGTGTGTGGCATCAAGAGAATATCTGTAAAGCATGGAACATGGTGTCCACGTAGGCTGAACACATGGCAGCTGTTATTACGCCTCAGGTTGGAGATATGCCTGGGAACATGGCCAAAATGATGGCTTGAGTGGAAGCAAAATATAACACAAAACTTACCCATAAAATCTCAGTCACAAGGAACATAGGTTTCACCCAGGGATATGCCTGGGAACATGGCCAAAATGATGGCTTGAGTGGAAGCAAAATATAACACAAAACTTACCCATAAAATCTCAGTCACAAGGAACATAGGTTTCACCCAGGTGGCAGTGGAGGGGAGTGTTAGTGACAGGACACGCTTACTCTGTGTGCTCCCAGCAAGCCTTTGGAACTTAGAACTTGGGCTTTCTCATCTATAGAAGCAATGACAGCAATGATCTCTCAGGCTTATCTTCAGGGTTGAAAGAGACAATTATAATCATTATAACTCTTAGCAGGTCGCCTCATTCATGGTGAGCGACCAAAGTAAAATCTATCATCTGTGTGCCAGAGAGACGGTGTGTTTGCCTCACTCCCCACCACCAAGAGCGCTGCAGGGACCGAGACCTCCAAGGCCTAAAATCTTTTCTGGGATTAGGCTGAGTATAATAAAATGTAGAGAATCTAGCCAGAATCCTGGGGTTTGGGCCCTCAGGCAGCCCTAAAAATGCCCTCCAAGTGGAGCAACGGCATCCCCAGGCCGTGTGGACCATGTCCATATTGGGCTCTGAAAATCTGGGGCAATTCCCTCCTACCATCTTGTTCTCCTTGGATCAGCATTAACGCATGTTTGCTCACAGAATGTTCTGGGGTTGCTGGCAGCAGTGAGGAGGGGCTCCTGGTCTAGAAGGTGTTGACCTGATCGGTGATTCTCCAGACGGGTTCTCAAGACCCTCTTTGTCAGAACCACATGGGAGCAGAGCAACAGTGCAGCTCGCCGGGCCTCACCCTGGCCCCAGGACTCGTGCTTAGGGTTGCCAGAGAAAATACAGGACACCCAGTTAAATCTGAATTTCAGATAAGCAACAAATCATTTTAGTATAAGTATGTCCTAAATATTGCATGGGACATACTTATGCTAAAATAATTATTCAGTTTTTATCTCAAATTCATTTTTAACTGGTTGCCCCATACTTTATTAATATAGGGTTTTTTCACTTATTTGTATATGCTAAATCTGGCAACCCTACAATTACTCCCTGGGAGCAGAGGCTGGGAACCTGCATTTTCACAAGCTCCCAGGTGATTCTGATGCCTCTCCCCCTGCCCCCCACCTCCCCAACGACAGGGAAACCCAAATTTAGGATCATTTGTATCTAGCATTTACAGACTTTTTTTAGAGAGCAAAGAAAATGGAATTTCAAACCCTAACCCTGAAAATCCACGTTTGTGGAGTTTGAGCCAGTGTTCTCCTAACATGTGTGATTAAAAGTATTCTTCAGGAATGTTCAGTAAAATTACAGGTTCTCAGTCCCCCTTCCTGGGAAATTGTGATTTTGTGGTTTGCCAGTGGGGGAGGAGGGGACACACAATTGATATCTGTATTTTTCATTTATTTCATACAAAAATATTTATTGAAGTATTATCTGTAGTAGCATAAAATTTGAAACCTAAATGCCCATCAAAAGAGGCATTGTTTGATAAAATCTAAGGGGTTCATTCCTATATGGAATACTGTACTGTTTTTTAAAACACAGCTTTATTGAGGTATAATTCACATACAATAAACTGCACACGTTTAAAATATATAATTTGTTAGGTTTTGACCCATGAATACACCTGTGAAACATTCACCACAACCAAGACAGTGAACGTACCCATCACCCCACAAGTTCCCTCATAAACACCACATTTGTTTGCTTGATTTTAACAGCTTTATTGAAGTATAATTTATATAACATAAAATTCATCCAATTTAAGTGTACAGTTCAATAGATTTTAGTATCGTCAACCTAAATTGCAAACAGAGAGGGGCTCTCTAAAAGAATAACAAGTTGAATTGGGAATAGAAAGTTGCAGTGGGAATATGCAGGCCACAGTGAACTATATGCATGTTCCAGTGGGAATATGCAGGCCACAGTAAACTATGTGCATGTTCAGGGAGGTTGAAGGAAGACAAAGGCTCGTAGAAGAAACATGATGGAGATTACGTAATTGTTTTGGGATAATTATCCTTGGCTACAACGATCAATAACAAGGGTGACGCCAGTCTGAGTTTGGGCAGACAGTGGCTGAGCAGATGTCCTTGCAGAAGTATTTTTTACAAAAGTTGCGATGGCCTCTGTGCAAGCTTGTGGCTTTGCAGAGTCCTTCATGATAGTTCTTGCTATCAGGCATACATGCATGAGAACTACCTCCTTCATGGCCTTTCCCTGGATCTATTTGTCAGGGTTTTTAACACAAGTGACTTCATGATGACTGTGACAACTTTCACAGTGTGTTTACAGAGTTGTCCAGCTGTCACCACAATCTACTTTCAGAACATTTCCATCAGCCCACCCCAAAGAGAATCCTCTGAGGTACTTCATGTTTTTGTTTGGTTTTTTGTTTTTAGTTTTTAATTTTTTAAATTGTGGTAAGATACATGTAACATAAAATTATCTTACCATTTTTAAGTGCACAGTTCAGGGACATTAAGCACATTCACACTGTTGTGCACCATTGCCACCGTCCATCCACAGAACCCTTTTCATGTTACAAAACTGCAGCTCCGTCCCCATTAAACACTAACTCCCCCTCTCCCCACCCCCGGCCCCTGGCACCCACCGTTCTTCTGTCTCTTTGCAATTTGACTATTCAGGGTACCTGGTGTAAGTGAAACAATGCAATATTTGTCCTTTGTACCTGGTTTATCTCACTTAGCATAAAGTCTTCAAGCTTCATTCACGGTGTAGCATGTGTCAGAATTTCCTTTCTTTTTAAGACTCAATAATAATCCATCGTGCATTTATACCACATTTTGTGTATCCACTCATCTGGTGATGGACACTTGGGTTGCTTCCACCTTTTGGTTATTGTAGATAATGCAGCCATGATCATGGGTGTACAAACGTGAGGGGAGCACTTTGTTTTAGGCAGACAACTGTGGCAAACAGCGGTAAAGACCTCTAACCTTGACTAGAGTAATAGCAAGAGGATACTGTAAAAACAGAGGACACTGTGCTAAGCAATTTACCTGCTTTCCCTTATCTAATGCTTATAACAACCTATATGACGTGGGTTCTCTGGTGATCTCCATTTTACAAACGGAACCTGAAACTCAGAGAGGTTAAGTAATTTGCACAGCCTCACACAGCTGGTCAGTATGAATTAAACTCTATCCCAACTTGCAGATAACAGAAGCGAGTAAAGTAGAGCAGCAGCATCGACTGGTTTTCAAATACAGCAAAGCACACTTTTACAGTCACTTGGCTGTACATGATTTTTTTAAATTCTTTTTTCTACATGCAGTTGCATCTTGCTTCACTGGCCAAGGGACTGTTGGCAGCCATACAGATGTTCCCTTGGCCCATGCCCAGGGCATTTTACAGCAGCCTGAGCCTTTCCAGGGAGCAGCCCAAGCCCCTGTCCCTTCCAGGCTTCCCTCAGGAGACCCCCACCTCCAGTCCCACTCCCATCCCCACAAGAGTGCTCTCAGCTCCTTCTCAGTGCATTGCTAGGTCAAGAGACTTCCATGCAGGCATCCTCTAAGCTCTCTTTAATAAGGGGTCCTTTGCAGGCCAAGAGTGAGGGCAGCCATGTGGACTGAGTCACTCCTGTGAATTCACTTTCCATTTGCCTGGTGACCCCAACCTGTGGGCTATTTAAAAAAAATTTTTTTTAAAGGAAGGTATTGAAGAGTATCTCTTCTCAAATCCCATCTCATTTGGGGGCCAGTTTTTCTAAGAAATTTGTGGCCATCTTGATTCCTGGATGCTCTTGTTTCTGATTGATTTTTTTCAGTTCCTGGAGAGGACACTGTGTTTTCCCCTGGGGGAGAGTTTGCAAGGACCATTTCCTTTGGGGGAGGATGGTCCTAATATCCTAAGAGTTAGTTGTTCTTTTCCCAATAGAGTTCCCAAATGAAGACATTGATTGCAGCTTTGTAGTGGCCATAACCAATAGAGAGTTATTAGGGAGTAGGGGGTGGGGGAGAAGTTAAGGACCCAAATGTGTTTGCAGACATCACAGTGGTTAGAGCAGGTGTCCTGAAGTTCAAGTCAGGCTGTCCAGCACAGTCCCAGCCCTGCCCTTTACAGGCTATGCACAAGTTGCTTTACCCCTCAAAGCCTCTGTTTCCATTTCTGAAAAATTGGGATCATAATAGTTCCTACCTTGCGGGGTTACTGTGCTTTTAAATGGGGCATTGCGTGTAAATTATTTAGCCCAGCCTCTGGCACCTACAATAGGCACATGATCACTCCCAGCTCAGAATCAAGCAGAAGAGCATGGTAGCAGCCACCATGCTCCTTTGGGAATGTTCCCATGGCCAGAAACCTCCTCAGACCTCCCCAGTAAGTTTCCCATGAAGTGATATTCAAGATGGAAAAATATAAAGAAAAATTCCTGGTCCACAAAGTACATTGGCCCCCCAGGATATGTCCAGGAGTACACACTTAAATCATAACTCCTTCTCCAAAGTACATCCTAGGGCCACCCTGTTGCACAGCTCCAGGGTCGCCATTCACATCATAATCCACACAGATGGCACTCCCTGGAGTTGTGCAGGACACACCCTGCAGGACCATTTGCAATGCTCTGAAGCAACCATTAAGTAATAACATGGAGTCTCTGCCTAAGCATCAGATGTATTAAGTCGAAATCACAAAGTCAGGTGTACCTGCCATATTGTGCCTGCCATTATAATTTTTGTTTGTTGTTGGTTTTTTTAGTGCTTTATGATCTCTCCAGGATGGGAGCTATGAATGAGGGCTGACCTATTAACAGTGGTGTTGTTCTTATAAAGCAGATGGGTAAGGAAACCTACTTCACCCAAATGCATAGGTCATGTCTTTCTCCGGTCTGAAATATGGCAAATGGAACTGCCCAGAACGAAGAAAGGAAGCCAGGCACCACTCGTAATGTGTGGAGGTGTTTCATGAACAGATTGATATCAGTTTTCCTCTCCCGGTGCACGGTTCCACCAACAAGGCTCGAGATCAGGCTCTGGGCTAAACCTCGACCTGGCGGACCAGCTGGGGGCCCCACAGTGGTAAACATAATCTCCGTGTCTGGCTCTCCCTGTAGCTTGCTCTGCGCTGTTCCCAGTCCGTCCAAAGACTCCCATGTGACTTCTGGATAAGGTCCCTCCTTCTTGCAACCTCATAACATCCTGCCCAATGCAAAGCGCGCCCGCTGTTGCCTGTACTCCCTGCGGCTGCTTGCTGCTTTAATGGGGAAGGTCTTGGGCAGTGCAGTGAGGACAGCAAAGAGCGTTGGAGTAAGACAGACCCAAGTTCAAATTCCAACTGCAGCTTAACCTTTCTGAGCTTCAGTTTCCAGTTTCTGCCAGGCAGGAACACATAAATCACAGGCTTCCTTTCCTTGTTCAGAATTTCTCTAAAGGCTGTTGGGACCACCCCATCATTGCATAAACTGATGCCCAAAGAGGCCCTGCGACTTTCCCAAGGATATACATTTCGGTTATGTCCAGAACCAGGATTAAAGGCCAGCTTTCCTGAGTCCCATCTAGGACACTGACAATAGGGGAACACGGAGTTTCAGTGATGGATTCCTCATTCGCCTCCACTAACTTTTAACTAACGATGTTGGTGCAGTTCCTGGGCAAACCCAATTACTCCTTTTCAGTTTCTTTTTTGATGATGATGATAATGACTGGTGGCTAATGTTTAATGAGCATTTATTATGTACCATGAACTGTTCTAAGTACTTTCTATATATTATCTCATTCAATTCTCACAAAGGAAGAAGTAGCTATTATTATCCCCGTTTTACAGACGAGAGCACAAAAAGTAACACATTTGTCAGTCTCACAGATGCCAGTGAGCGGGAACCGGTCTGCATGTGGGATCCGAACCCTCGGGCGAGAGCGCCGCCGCGCTTCCCAAGCAGTGCACTATCCAGTGCGCCACCGGGCCGGCCCTAGGAGGCTTTTCCTAACAGCCTGGATCATCACCCTGGCAACCTGACAGCTCATGTGACAAGTCCTTCATTGTGACCCCAAAGCAACCTGCAACTTTGCGTGCTGATAAGGGATGGTCTTTCCGTGGGCGAAAATGAAAGCCACTGACAATAGGGGAACACGGAGTTTCAGTGCTGGATTCCTCATTCGCCTCCACTAACTTTTAACTAACGATGTTGGTGCAGTTCCTGGGCAAACCCAATTACTCCTTTTCAGTTTCTTTTTTGATGATGATGATAATGACTGGTGGCTAATGTTTAATGAGCATTTATTATGTACCATGAACTGTTCTAAGTACTTTCTATATATTATCTCATTCAATTCTCACAAAGGAAGAAGTAGCTATTATTATCCCCGTTTTACAGACGAGAGCACAAAAAGTAACACATTTGTCAGTCTCACAGATGGTCAGAGGCAGAGGAGGGAGCTGGACCCAATTCTGTTTAATGCTAAATCCCACGCTCTTAACCAGCGGTCAGTAGACTACAGCTCATGGGCCAAATCAGGACCACCACCTGTTTTTGTAAATAAAGTTTTACTGGAACACAGCCATGCCCGTTCATTTCCATATTGTCTATGTTTGCTTTTCTGCTCCAACAGCAGAGCTGAGTAGACAGAGATCCTATGGCACACAAAGCCAAAAATATTTACTATCTGGCTCTCTGCAGAAAACCGCCAAGGGTTCGGATCCCATGTGGAGACCGGTTCCCGCTCACTGGCTGAGCGTGGTGCGGTGGCGCTTCCGCCGAGGGTTCGGATCCCATGTGGAGAACGGTTCCCACTCACTGGCTGAGTGTGGTGCGGGCGCAACACCGAGGGTTGCGATCCCGTTGCCGGTCCCCGGTACGGGCATGACACCGAGGGTTGCGATCCCGTTACCAGTCAGTAAAAAAGACAAAAAGGAAAAAAAAAAAAACAGAACTTGAAATGTGGTTCAAACTGTACATATATCTATATGTGCATTTGCATATATAGTAATATAATTATATTGACATATCTGGTAGATATACTAGACATTAATATATAATATACACAACAGATTATATTATAAATTTTACCCGTGTCTTCAACTGTAAAGTTTTCTTTTAAAACTTTGAAATATTTTCCCTGGTATAGCTTTTGAAGCAGAAATTTGGGGTTTATACTCTGAAGTCTGCTGTAGTTACAGAACTGTTTATATATTCCAAGTTTCTCTGTTGTATGTTTCACTATCTGTCTTAGACTGGTTCTTTGGTCTTAGATTACTTCTTCTCTGGGGCCACTGCTTTACTTTTACAAGTTGAAAGGTAAATTTGGTGCATGATTATAGCCTGGTGGGTTTTACTAGAGCATATCAGAACCTGTACAACAGCTCTCATTCTGAGTACATAGTGATGCTTCTGCTAAAGTCTCAGTAAGCACATTGTCCAGGCAGTGTCATTGTTTGCAAGTGTCAGGAACCCAACTTAAACTAGCCTAAGCAGAACAAAAACAAAAACAGCTCGTGTAACTGAAGAGGCCAGAAGTACCAGCTTCAGACCTGGCTGGATCCGGGTACTCAAATGATGGTCAGGAATCTGTCTCTCTCGTCCCTGTTAGCTTCACAGTCTCAGGCAGATTCTTGCCTCACCGGTAGCAAGGTGGCCACCAGCAACCCCAGCACCCTCTGAACTTAGCAGCTCCAGGAAGAGAGGAATCTTCTTCATCGACTTGGCTTGGATCATGTCGCCTGGGGCATAGAATGCTCTGACTGGCCAGGCCTCTGCCATACTCATCCCCTGCAATAGAGAGGCTCAGCCCTGGCAGAATTACACGGACTCAGAGTTGTGGAAGGGAGGAGTGTCTCTCCTACCAAAAATTAAACTGTTCATTCTGAAGATGGAGAAATGGATGCAGTGTAGGAGAAAAAAAATGTTCCTGACATAAGGAAGCATTCCTACTGCCTCAACTGGACCTCCCTAATGGGATTCAGGGATAAGGGTTTGGGGGAAGAAAATGACAAATAATCCACTTCCCCATTGAAAAAGTCCCAGGTGTTTCTCCAAAGAAGCAGAGTAGCTGGTTCTTCTCTGTGTGGTGAGAAGCTCACAGAGGTGGGGGCTAAGTCATTCATCTGGGGAAGGTGGCGTCTCCTGTCTTCATGGACCTTTACATACAGGTAGACCCTGTTCTTGAGCAGGATGTGACTTTGCCTATAACCAGGGTTGAGTACCCAGGGATTGAGTGAAAGACCAGGGAGCACGGTGCACTTCGGAATAACCCTCTCGTGGCTCCAGTTTTCTCATCTCCCAGCCTGAGTTCATAGGGTTTTCCTCTACACCGTGCATTTACAGCTCCTGGGGGGACCTGCTATGTGATGAGACATCCTGAGGCCGGGTTTTTCGTATCAAAGGAGATTTCTCACGGCCAGTGAAGGGGACGGCACAGGGCAGCAGGCAGCCTCAGGCACGACGTCCTCGGCAAAAACTCACACAAAAGGACTCCTGTAGTTTGCATTGTCATGAGATGTCTACAGACCACGGAGACCACATCAGGGGACTGGGCGCTGGGGGGGGGGGGGCACAGGCCTTGGTGTCCTGGAGAAACAGAGCTCAGACCTGGCTCAGAAACCCCAGGGACCAGCCCAGGGCTGCTTCC
>NW_007726954.1:456469-468474 GCF_000696425.1 Galeopterus variegatus | reverse complement strand
CATTTTCAAGGGATGTCCACGGACCCCGGGAGCCCCCTCGGGGGGCTGGGGGGGGGGGGGGGGGGGCACAGGCCTTGGTGTCCTGGAGAAACAGAGCACAGACCTGGCTCAGAAACCCAGGGACCAGCCCAGGGCTGCTTCCTATCTTTTTGGGCAGACCACACACTCTTACCAAACTGTGACCACGTTGCCACTTTTCCTAACTTTGTGGATGATCACTTATTCATTCACTCAGTCACTCAGTCTGGCAAGACTGAATTGAACTAGGCCAAGTCTAGGGGTAAAAAGCTATTTGCAAAAATCTAGATGTTTTCTCATTAGATTTTATTCCCCATTTTATGGACTGACCAGGAAGCAAATAAGAACTTGAAAGGAAAGGGAAAAAACCTTAAGCTGGAAGATTCACACAGATGGGCAAGAAGATGGGCCAGAATGCAGTTATATGTCCTTTAACCCACCTGGTCAAAATCCAAACCAATGACTTTTCTGAACTCTCAGAGACCTATTTCTTTAAGCTCCAAAACTAAAAAATAGTATGTGATTTGACAGTTCTGTGTTCTGAAATGTATAATCCCGATTTCTGAAACTGAAAACCCTGAATATAATTTATCCTGTTCTTGGGGACTTAGAATTATTACACCACTCTGAATTGTGGCAACACCTGGGAACCGTGGCGGGGAGAAGACTGTTTGCCCCGGCACCAAATAGCCCTTCTGCTGGCTCTTAGCACTGACATCTGTGTTTTCTCTTTATCCTGTCTTTCCCTGTCAGTTGCTCCTCTCTGCTGGGGTCAGTGCCTCCTTCCACCCTCTCCTCCTCTTGTCCCCTCCATGTCCCTTCCAGTCATTATAGTTGTATAGTTATAAGAGTAAAGTTGAGTAAAATCAGAGGACATAGGGGCTGGAAGTGGACCCAAAGGACTGTCCTATGAGTAAGCTACATTAGTAATTGCATATGGAGTTTGTACTATTTTTTTTCTGGAAACTCAAAGGCTTTTTCTATATATATAATTAAATAACTCTTTTATTTTGGAATAATTTCAGATCTACAGAAAGTTGTAATGATAGTCCAGAGAGTTCCTGTCTACCGCTCTCCCCGTTTCCCCCATCGTTAGCATCTGACATGACCATGGTACAGTTTTCAAAACCAAAAAAAAAAAAAAAAATCACCATTGGCACATTATTATCAACTAAACTTCACAACCCAATCCAGGGTACATTGCACTCATCATCAAGACTTAGTCTCCTCGAGTCTGCAACAGTTTCTCAGTCCTGTCTTGGTTTTCATGACCTTGACAGCCCCAAGGAGTACTGGCCAGGTATCCTGGACAGTGTCCCCAGTCTGGATTTGTCCGATGTTTTTCTCTGATTAGACTGGGGTTATAGCTTTCAGAAAGCATGCCACAAAGGTGACATGTCCTTATTGTAACATCATATCAGGGGGCGCCAATATCCACGTCTCCCCAGTGATGTAAATTCCATCTCTCAGTTAGAAGCTGCTTCCCAGGTTTCCCCACTGTAAAGTCACTATTTTTCCTTTTCCATACTCAGTTATTTGGGAGCATGTCACTAAGTGTAGCCAACCCTCAGAGGACAGGGGAGGAAGGGGTGGGATTAGGCTCCTCGTCCTGGAGGAAGAGAATCTATGTGTGTTAAATCCTCCCGTCAGGAAGATTGTCCCTTCTCCCCCATTTATTTATTTACTCACTCAAGTATTTATATCAGTATGGACTCGTGTACATTTATCTTATACTCTGGGTTACAATCCGCTACTATGTTATTTATTTTGTTGCTCAAATTGTTCTAGCCTTGGCCTCTGGGAGCTCTTTGTGGTTTGTGGCTGTGTCCCTTCCACCTGCCCTGACCCTTTTGTTTTTGAGCCCTCCTTACCTTCTGCTATTACAAGATGCTCCAGACTCATTATAAATTTTCTCTGCCCAACCCCAGAATCAGTTGAAGTCCCTTTAACTTACACTCTGTTTGCCAGTTGTTCAGTTCAGTCAGCAAATACCCACAGTGTGCACCAGGCACGTTGCTGGGTGTGGGGCCCAGCCAGTGATTTGCTGATAAATATTTAACAACCAGCCCTCTGAAAAAGTAAAGTATGCATGTGTAGTTTACTGATGCAAAGAATGTGTAGCGCATTCTTTACAAATAATAATAAAATATACAATTCTCTTTATTGTAAGTTGCATCTAGCCATTGATTCTTACAGATCATTTTCATTTATTTTTGCTGAACTCTTGTATTCCTAACCAACTTATGGTAGCAACTGATGAGCGAGTGAGTTTCCATCCTTAATATTGGTGGATGTTTTGGTTTTCATTTATGAGGAGGACAAAAGTGGAATAAGAAAGGCGTGTGTTGGGACCTCACATGTCCATCAATGACAAGTGACTCCTCTGCTGCATCAGATAGTAGTTTTCAAATACCAGAAGAATATTTCTTCAATATTTGGTACTATTCATAATGTAATAGTTACAGACAAAACACACTTTTAAGTTTAATCTGTATTATTATTCTTCGTCACCTTCTAAAGTGTAGGCAATCAACAACAAAAAAAATCAAGCACTGATTTGTAGCATTTCCTGATTTCTATGGTGTAAATACTCCCCCTGTGGCTGATTTCAAGCTACAATATAACATCACCAGACACAGAGTTGGAAAGATGTGTGGTACACATCTCTTATTATACAGCATTGCCAATACACAGCTACAGCAGAGTTAAATAACCTCAAAAGCATAGGTAATAATAAAATACAGTAAAATAATTAGGAAGTGATGAGTAGTAAGTATTTTTTACCATTGTTTCTGAATAATTTAATCGTAAGTGTATATAACTTAACTCTTATGAGTGGCTGTGTTTATCAACCGGCTCACAGAACTCTGAGCATTTAATAATCCGCTCTCACGATCCAGTGTAAGCTGGCCCCAGCTCTCTTGTGCAGCCATGGGTGTGTCGTAGCTCCTGCCTGGATGGAGGCTGTGGGCCTCTGAGCTGCTTCCCCAGCCCTGCATGTCCCTTATGAATAACGCTACCATAAGGGGGTCATCAGCGTTCCCAGAAAGTTTCATTTACAAGCAGCCCATGCAACAGCTTATGGTTTCTGCACCATCTATTTATTTTCATTTTTTAACTCGGAGTATCTCCTATTCTTCATTCACCAATCATCTTAAGATCCTTTTGCGAGTATGGAAAGCAGGCATAAATCATGACTTCGAATAACCTAGAAGCTCTAAGAGCACATGTTTTGGAGTCAAAGAGCGTCACCACTTCCTGGCGGAGGGACCTTCCTTAGGCAAGTCACTTAACCTCACTGAGTTTCATTTTCTTAATCACAAAAGGGAGTAAAAATGTCTCCCCCATCCCCATTCTGATAATTAGATGAGATCACATAAGTTAAGGAAACAGCACAGTCTCTGGCACGTAAGTGCTTCTCTACATGGTGGTCCACACACAGCCGCAGCAGTGACTGTAATGGCAGACAGCAGAGAACTGGACAAGCTTTTCAAGGGCAGAGTCCACTTCCCTGCTTCATGCACAGCCTCCAGGTCCTCCTGGCGGAATGCACAGATCCTGTAGCACTCTGCGTGCAGAACTACCTTAGTGTTTTAGGGTGTCCCCCTCTCTCTGCAGCTTTGACAGCGTTAGAAGCAGATGTGGACGTGATAACACAAAGAAGTAGATAATCTGGAAAAAATAGCTTGTAATCTCTTGAGTTAATAGTTGGCTAGTGTTTTGTTCAAGCTGATAGAAATCCAGCAGTGGGTGTGGTCTAGGTGGTTGACAACCTGCTATTTTAAAGATCATGTAGAAGAAATTGGGAATAGCATATGCTGTCTCAAAAACGAAACAAATAAGTAAACACCACGCAACATACCATATGGTCAGAGACCAGGAAAAAAAAGAAGAAAGGCATTAGCATGTATTTTTAAACTCAAATTTCTAAAACCAAACTCATTGATAACTGACCTTGACCCCAGGCTCCATGTACATTCTAATGTGAGCACAGCCAGGAGGTAGCTTTCAACGTGAGTCATTTTCTTCTGTTTGTTTTTCCCCATACCTATTTCCTTATAGTTGCCAGCAGCAATTTCTGATAAAACCTTGACCTTGCTTATGATAGAGCAGACCTGATAAGTAGAGATAACCAGCTCTAACCTTCCAACTAATGCCACCCTGAATCAACAATCTTTTAAAAAAGGAACTTTATTTTTTTATTTTTGAACCTAAGGAGGCAATCACAGCCTTTGCTGCATTTATACATCATACCACTTTCCCTTTAGAGACCTTATCAGTAGGGCTCTATGTTGCAAGTGACAAAAACCAGCCCTAGCCAGCCTCACGGTACAGGGTAGGACCTGGGCCAGGGCTCAAAACCAGCTTCTCTGTTTTCTCACCCCTGTTCTCTGTTTTCCACAATGCCAAGAGGGGAGGCAACCCACATGTCCATTGCAGGTGAATGGATAAGCAAAATGTGATATATCCACGCTGTGGAGTATTGATTCAACCTCAAAAAGGAGGGAGATTCTGGCACATGCTGCAACATGAATGAACCTTGTGAACATTATGCTAAGTGAAATCAGCCAGCCACAAAAGACAAATACTGTCTGGTCCCATTTATATGAGATACCGAAATTAATCAGATTCATGGAGACAGAAAGGGAATAGTGGTCACTAGGGGCTCAGGGGAGGGGGGGAAAGGGAGGTTATTTAGTGAGAACAGAATTTCACTTTTGCAAGATGAAAAAGTTCTGGAGATCTGTTTCACAGCAATTCGAATATACTTAATACTGCTGCTGAAATGTACACTTAAAAATGGCTAAGATAGGTGGGTGGGGTCTGGGGGTAGAGCAGCAAAAAAAAAAAATGGCTAAGATAGTAAGTTTATGGGGTTTTGCAGGTTTTTTCACAATTAAAAAAAAAACCAAAACAACAACAACAAAACCAAAAACCAGTTTCCCTCTCTCTGTGTCTGGGATCCCCTGGTGCTGGCTACATTCTCAAGTCCCAGGAGGTCACCTGTAGCTACAGATTCTGGTGTCCAGCCAAGTCTCCCTGGGTTTCCTTGGCTCTGATTGGATTGCATGCCCCTTCTCTGAACCAATCACTATGGCAAGGGAATATGATTGGCTGCTTGTTTAGCTCCACCCACAACAATGGGCTGAGAGAGCATGAACAAGATTGCCCAGAATCTCCAAAAGATGCTGAGCGGCTTCTGGCCTGTCCACTACCAAAGTGGAACCCTTGAGGCATGAGACATGGTCACTCCCTTTTGCACCCTTGCCATTAGCTGGCAGTGAGGCACATTTTCCTAAGAGGCTCCCCTGAACCCCCCAACACAAAACCTGATTCCTCCACCACAACCAACAATCTCTAAATTTGTGTTCTACAAGCCTGGGGTAAAACACATTCAAATGTACCCCTTTCCGCCTTCAGCCTAGTCATTCAATAAATATTTGTTAAAGCAATAGGAATAGGCTATAGGAACAATTGAGGCAAGACAGCCCCGGAACATTCAAATGTACCCCTTTCCGCCTTCAGCCTAGTCATTCAATAAATATTTGTTAAAGCAATGGGAATAGGCTATAGGAACGATTGAGGCAAGACAGCCCCGGAGGATGGGAAGGGGCAGGATGGACGGAGAAGTTAGTGCAGGGTGGGAGCATGACACCCGCTTCTGAAATGCAAGAAAGGAAGAGAGGATGGGGAAACACGGACATGTCAACAGCGGAGGGAAACTCAAAACCACACATAAAGTAACAGAGTCCCGGAACGCCGCCAAGTCGCATTCCTGCAAACTGATTTTAAAGTGGACCAGTGTCATTATGAAAGCGGGGCCAGATGTCCCTGTGATTGGAGTTAGGTGATCCTTGAGCTGCTGTGAAAAGTCTGTAGCTTAAAGGTTGGGTCAGTGCCCTGAGTGAGTGGACAACCTTCCTCTTCAATAAAACCCAGCTGCAGCTTGAGGAGGTACTGTCTCTCATCCTAGAAGCGTCCTGTCCTGTCTCGTTGTGTGTCTCGAGCTCATACTCTCTCTAGTCCGCGGAAGGAGAAGCGGGAGCCCAGGGAAAGTAGATGTGTGGCCCGACGTAGGCAGCAAGACTCCGAACTTAGTTTCTTACTTGGAAAGTGTGTTATTTCCGCCAAGAGCACTAGAAGGGACAGAGTACGAGAGAGACAGAGAGACAGAGGGAAGGAGAAAGAGCGGGATTGAGAGGGACAGGGACAGTGAGACAGAGGAAGAGAGAGGACAGAGAGAAGCCATCAGATCTTGATACCAATCCCCCCCACCACCACTGCCTGAGCTTGGGTGAACCCCTGAGCCTCTCCAGGCCTCGTTTATGACATAGGAAGAGACCCCCCAATGGAGGGCTCTTGTGAGGCACAGGTAGGTTCAGTGCAGTGAGCGACAGCACTGACCCACGTCAACGTTTAGCCACCAGGGAGGAACCACCACTAAGGCATCGAGCTGAGACAGAAGCCAGGCGTCAGCCCCTCTCCACACTCGCTTCTCCACGGTTAGGTGCTCTCCGTGGACAGTAGCTGCAAACACCTTCCCCAGGGTCAGACGATTAAAGGTTTCCTTGATAGATATTTATGGAACATCTGCCAGAATCAGGTGCACTAGATGTTGAGGATCAAAGGATAATGAGACAGTCAAGGTACCTGCCACCCAGAGCTGTCACCTTCAGGGCACAGACAGAGAGACGTGCAGTGTGGAAGGAAAGAGAACAGGCTGTGGAGTCCCAGAGAGCTGGCTCCGATCTCAGTGACTGGCTCATTCCTTCTTTCAACCAATATTTGAGGACTTGCTATGTAAGTGCCAGGTGTTTATCTAGGTGCTGAGGATACAGTGGTGAGCAAAATAAATGGGAAGTCCCGAATCCTGTAGAGGTGACATTCTGCCAGCTCAGCAGCTTGATACTACATCTATGGTCTTGGGAGAGTCACTTGGTCTTTCCCAGCCTCAGCATCATCACAGTATTGGGTGTATTAAATGAGTTAGTACATGTGAACCTCTTGGCGGGGTACCTAGCATAAAGGACACACCCACTAAATGGTGGCTTG
The DNA here is from genome assembly GCF_000696425.1 of Galeopterus variegatus. NCBI lineage: Eukaryota > Metazoa > Chordata > Mammalia > Dermoptera > Cynocephalidae > Galeopterus > Galeopterus variegatus. The sequence continues at coordinate 461,403 of NW_007726954.1, read as the reverse complement.
GACCATCATCCCAAACTTGAGGAGAGTCCAGGAAGGCTACTGGGGAGAGGGTGACAGAAGCTAAGATCTAAGGGGGAGGGAGGTGGCAGAAACTGAGACCTAAGGCAGCGAGTATGTGACTGGGACAAAGGAGTGGAGACCATCCCAGTTAGTCATAAGCCCCTGACCCTCTTGTCTGCCCCTGCAGGTCTCCTACCCATGGATGAGGGGCCCAGCACCGTGGCCAAGGGCACAGCCACCTCGGGCCCCACAGCAGCCGAACCAATCACCCTCACCACCATACGTCCCCTTCCACCAGGGCACCAGGCCAGTGCCCGTGCAAAGGAGCTGGTCCCAGGGGTTCCCCAGGCCCACCGTGGCGCCACCTGCCTCACACAGGCGGCCTGTGAGCACCAGCGGGAAGATGTTCTCGTTTGTGGTGGACAGCGGCCCCAAGTCCCCCACCATCAAGCAAGGTATGCATCCTGCTTCCACCAGTGGCTTACTGGGGGGATTTAGAGCCGTAAGGGTGGGTCTTGATTTTTGGTTATTTTCTCAATCATAAAAGTAGAACACAGTCAATTGTAAAATTTAAAAAAAAAATTCAGGATGACAGAAAGTAAGAAAACAGTTAAAAATCATCTGTGATCCTTATCACCTGGGTTTCCCCCGCTGACTTTCTGGCGCACATCTCTCCAGACATGGTGCTGCTACCTGTACACATCGGTGCCGCTGTGGTGAGCGTGTACGCCTGCGTGTGCCTGCACGTCTATGTGATCTGAACTGACACACTTTGACTCAGATGTGCAGAAATATTGGTAGCTGAAATCCCCTTTGCCCTCAACAGCCATAGGAAGTTTTAAAATACTTTATTACCATTTTACAGGTAAGAGGAGACTGAGGCTTATTGAGGAAAATTACTTCCCCAGAGGAGACATATTCAATTTAATCTAATCTAATCTGAGCCCTCCGAATGATCCAGCAACTAGAAGGCTTACTTTGAGCTGAATTAAGGCAACTTGGTCACGCACAGCCCTTGGGTTCTTTTTGATTGATAGCAATAGCAGGTAAAAAAGTTTGGGGTGGGTGAGGGGCAACTTCACTAGCACCTCCTTGCCTGGATAGGGAAAGGGAGCCTAAGATCAAATGCTGCCCTCATGTGGGTGGACACTCAGTAAACACCGCTTCAGCAGCAGAGACCCCAGTCGGTCATAGAGCCTGTTCTGTGGCTCTCATGAAGTCCAGGCTCTGTGTCCTTGAGTGGCTCCGGTCATCACCTTGCAGAAAGGGGCCTGTTGAGGCAGCCACAACAGGGTTGTGGAGGCATCCAGAGCTACCCCTGGAGATGGCATCAGGTGGCAGAGATGTGAACCAAGACTGGACTCAGGACCAGTTAGGATCAGACCTGGAGCCTCCCTGGGGCGCAGGCCGCATACCTGGCCACTCAGCCAGAGCAGGGGTTCCAGTACCTGAGCTGGTCCCCAGGTTATGCCTTCCTCCATCTGACTGTTGGGAGACCCTTTCTACCAGTCATTGTACTTGCTAACAGGCCACCCCTTCACCAATAAAAGCCCCTTCCTTGCCTTCAGCTGGGTAACTGGGAAAGCCTCAGGTGTCACAGCCGCCTCTGGACCATGGCCTTTCTGATGAAACATTGCTGACCACCCCAGCAGTGGGGACGCCTGATTAGGGCAACTGACTGTCCCTAGGTTGAAGGTGAAACTAACTGCACATACACAAGTAGCATCAAATTGTCCATGTGGAATATTTAAGAAATAAGCCTGTGACCATCATCAATGCACACCAGGGGCCTCAGAATTCAGCTTGGAGATTGTGGTCAAAGTCTGCTCTGTAAGAGCTGGGTTTTTTCCTAATCTCACCTCTCCCCTATTTCTTTTTTTTTTTTTTTTTTTTTTTTACCCAGTTATACATGTTGGCAGGAAAGGAGACATTAGGTAAAGATGAAGGTGACAAAGGGGAACTATTCTAGCCCTGTCCTTTCTCATAGGGCAGCCACCAGCCACACGTGGCACTTGAACGCCTGAATTGTGGCTAGTGTGATCAAGGAACTAAGTATTCAATGTTAATGAATTTCAGTTTCAGTTCTTGGAAAGTCTTCAGTATTCTTGGAACATATTGGGTATGTAAATCAACTTTTTCAACTATGTTTTTACAAAATCTAAACAAAAATCAAGTCTTTCTGGTGAAAATTTAGCTTCCAAACTGAGGTGCACTGGAAGTGTGAAATAAACCCTGGACTTCAAAGACTTAGTACAAAAAAAAAATGCAAAGTTTCTTATGTTTTTGATGACATGTTGAAATAGTAATTTTTTTATATATTGGGTTAACTAATGAATGTCAACTTTTCTTACTTTGTTAATGTGACTGCTAGGAAATTTAGGGTGACATTATGTCGCTTGCCTTATGTGTCTCTCAGACAATGCTGCTCTAGTCAGTGAGGCCCGGGTTGCTCAAAGTCCAGGAGGGTGAGTTGGGAGGAGAGTGAACTTTGATAAAGTTTTCTAATCCTGAAGTCAGGGTGCGGGTGGACAATGGGAAGCTGCCAAAACCCATCAGTGAAATTCTCTGCAAAGCCTCTCCGCTGTCCCTCTTACTCTATTCAGTGCTTTCCCCCTAGTGGCAACTGCCTTCCAGAGGACATAGGGAGGACGACAGAGGACACGGGGAAGAGGGGGAGAGTATTGGAAAGAGAGAGAGAGTCACCATCTTGGTCCTCTGGGCCCCAGGCCCAAGGCCTGCTCCCCACGTGGAATGCATATTCCCAGGGTGGTGCGGGCACTGCTGGTGTCTGAACTGTGAGACAGAGTGTCTGTTGTCACCCAGAGCACAGCAGGGCCTCTCCCTGGTCCCGCTGGTCTGGCAGAGCTGCCATCTCTCCCGTGGCAGCAGGAAGCCCATGGGGGTGTGTAGGTGGACAGGTTGTAGGTGGGCAGGCGGGGAGCTGTCTTTTCTCAGCTATTTCTAGGGAGACCCGGTTTGCCTGGGACTTTCCCAGCCTTAGCACTGAAAGTCCTGCATCCCAGGAATCTCCTCAGTCCTGGGCAAACCAGGACAGTTGATCACCTTAACTATTTCATCCAGGCAGTCGCTAAAACTCCTTTAAGTGAACATGCATTCAATCCTTGCATTCAGCGGAGAGCGAGACTGCTCCTGCTGTTGGGCTTGTCAGGGTGGACCCGGTTCCTAAATTCACTCCTAAACACCCTCCTTCGTGCATTCAGCACGTTGGTGGGGCCTGCTGCTGTGACACCGTGTGCCCTGCTTCCGGAGCCAGAACACCTGGGCTCAGACCCGGACTCTGCCCCTTCCCAGCTGGGTGACCTCGCTCAGGCCTCCCAGTTTCAAACACAGAGCTGATAGGAGCACGTCCCTGACTGCATCGTGGTGAGCGCTGGAGTTCACGGATGCAAAGCTCTTGGGACAGTGCCTGGCCATCAGGGAGCCTTTAAGGAGTGTCAGTTCTGAACGTGTGCCAGGGCTGTGCTTCTGTTCACAGATGATGCTCCTGAGCACGTCTCCCTGCCGGCGGATATAGATCATGCACTGGGGTGAGACCACTTTCCAGTTGTCTGAGCTTGGCCACAGGTTTTCTCTCTCTGTGCCCCAGTCTGCACTTCTGTAAAGTGGGATTAATGATAAAACTCACGCTGAGGGGCACAGTGGTGAGAACACTGAGACATGGTCCCCAAACTCATAGAACTTACCATCCAGTTATGGAGATTCACATTAACTAAATGAGCACAGAAAAACATCTATGACGTGGTAACTATGACAGTACCAGGCAGGAGAGGTACGTGGTGCCATGAACTTATAACGGTAGGAACTGACTTAGCTGGGGGGGTCGAGAAAGGGTTCCCGACGGAGTGACACTCACGTGCTGAAAGGCAAGGGACATTCACTTGTGCAGGGAGGAAGGGAACAGCATTCCAGGTGGAAGGGACTTCCAGCACCAAGTCCGTGAGGTGGGCAAGATGCAGCCGGTGCAAGCGATGGGTAGTGTTGCCCAGGGGTTTGCCCACGGAGGAAGGTGGCTCAGGATGGAGCCAGACCCTGTAAACAGGGCGATGGGAAGCCAGGGCAGGGTCTTAGGCAGGAAGGGGACGTGATCCAAGTTCCAGCCGTGCCAGGAGAAGTTTGACTTTGGAGGCATCCGCCACCACAGGGAAAAGGGCAGTATAACAGCAAAGGGTTTTGTTCGTTTTCCCTTTGGAAGAGTTTTGTTTGATGGGTTTGTTTTATTGTCTATGGAGAATGCATAAGAAGTCCAACCCCTATAAAAGCAGAATCAGTCCTCTCCTGTGATCCCAGCCTGTTCTGGTGCACAGACAGAGAGGGTGGGTGGGTGGATGGGAGTCCAGGCCCCTTTTCTCGCTAGTGCCCCGGGAAACAGGAGGACCAGTGCCGGTCACTCAACATTCAAGGCCTGGTGTGTTCCCCAGGCACGACAGCCCATTGCCTGTGTCCACTTGTGGCTCTGGGGTCCACAAACATGTTTGAGATCTGGGGGGGAAATTATTGGCTCTAGGCTGGCCAGTTAACTCAGTTGGTTAGAGCACAGCCTGGTAACACTAAGGTCACAGGGTTTAGATCCCTGCACCAGCCAGCCACAAAAAAAAAAAAAAAAAAAAATTATTTGCTCTAAAATACATAAGATATGCAGAATCAAAATGAATAAATGATTGAATAAATATCCACAAATGAGATGGTGCAGACTTCCTTAATTGTTAATGTTAACATTCATCCATGTTTCATTACATTTGAAAACAATGGGTTCAATTTCTCACTTTGCAAGAAGACCAGAATGCACAGCGATTACCCAGAAGTCTTAGTCATTTGGAAATTTTAAATGCACTGCTTGGAGCCAAGTAATCTCAAAAGCAGAATTATAGAGATCGTTTCAAAAATTTCTGCACCAAAAAAAAATTGTGCAATGT
>NW_007726954.1:448996-455318 GCF_000696425.1 Galeopterus variegatus | reverse complement strand
GAAGACTGATCTAAAAATATTCTTCAAGGTCTTAGGGAAACTCACAATGTGTTTTGTGCTCTCTGTTGACTTTATGCCTTAGTGTGGACCAGTGGCATGGAAATGTCAGGACAACGATCGGCCGAGGGAATTCCTGGGGCAGTACCTCCCACGGAGATTTATGTGGACCAGAACCTGGCCCAGCAGGACAAGGTGAGGGTCCCATGGGAAGGATAGAGATGCAGCAGCCAGTGGGCTGCAGAGGGACTTGCCACGGTGTCTTGTCGTTCTCTGTGGCACGGAAATGTCTTTTTTTCCTCCTTTCAAGAAACCCCTGTCTTATTTCCAGGGCAGTTGACCAAAATCCTAAATAACAGCAGCATCCACAACCACTGTTTATTGAGCACCAGCTGTGTGCTGGACTGTGTCCCATGTACTTAACATTCATTAGCTTCTTCAATCTTCACTGTCTTCAAAATAGATTTTATCACCCTCACTTAACCAATTAGGAAACTGAAGCTCAGAGAGGTTAAGCAACTTTCCCAAGGTTGCTCAGTGCAAGGGGCAGAATTGGGATTCAAACTCAGGTCTGGTTAACTTCTAAGCTGGCACTTCTAACTCCCACAATAACTGCTCAGTCAACCACAAATGATGGATCAGTGGCGGGAAACAAAAAACAAAAAACCACAATTCCTGGCAGAAGGAAGTGAGAGCTGAGCTTAGAGACCACAGAGCAAAGAGGGAGACTTGTTAAAGAACCAGAGAACATCAGAGCATGAAACAGGAATGGGAGTGAGAACAGGTGAATTTAGTGATCCTACACAATTCCTGGCAGAAGGAAGTGAGAGCTGAGCTTAGAGACCACAGAGCAAAGAGGGAGACATGTTAAAGAACCAGAGAACATCAGAGCATGAAACAGGAATGGGAGTGAGAACAGGTGAATTTAGTGATCCTAGGAAGGGTAGATTCAGGGTAATTTCTGCCCACTTAGCCACAGCCTGAAAAGTATCCTAAAAGTCCAACAACGTCTTGATTTTCTTAAGGATCAGGGCCTGAGCATGCAGCAATTCTGAGAGTCTGTGTGGAGCAGAACCACCTGGGGTTCTTGTCACACACAGGAGTGACATGCCCGGGAATCTGCAGCTTCAGGTTGAAGGTGGTTCTGATGCAAATGTCCTGAGTCCAAACTTTGAGAAATGTTGCTGTAAGTTGAAAAGCCAGCCTCGGATGCTGTCAGTAATCTGTTGCTGTGTAACAAGCCAGCCCAAAGCTTAGTGGCTTAAAACAGCAATTTATCATTTCTCACCAGTCTCTGGCTTGACTTGGAAGGTTCTCCTGCTGGACTCGTCTGGTATCACTCACCCAACTGCAGTTAGCCGGTGGCTTGGCGGGGGCATGTGGTCTCAGGTGGCCCCATTCCCATGTCCGGGACCTCAGCCGGGATACCTGGACTGGCAAGCCCCTGTCTGCACATGGTTTTTCATCCTGGGCTTCTTCACAGCACAGTGGTCTCAGGGTTTCCAGAGGGCCAGAAGCAGCCTCTTAAGAACCTCACTTCTGCCTCATTCTATCAGTCAAAGCAAGTTGCAGGACCAGTCTAGATCTAAGGAACAGAGGAAATGAACTCTACCCCTTGATAGCAGAGCTGCAAAGCATTCATAGCCATTTTTTAATCCACCACAGTCGTTAAGCTGGAAATATGATGCAACCACATTTATAATTTTTTCTATTTATGAGCAATTTATGCCCAGACTTGGCAAGATGTCTTCAAGTACAAGGAGCAATAAACAAATTGGTTTAAGAAAATAAAAGAAAGAAGCACTTATTGGCTTATCTTATTGAAAAGTTTGAAGGCCTGCTGACTTCAAGCATGGCTGGACTCAGGAGCTCCAGTGGCATAAGCAGAACATTCCCCACTATCAATTTTTCCCCTCTGTTTCCCTCACAGTTTGGCTTTCTCTGGCCTCTTGTGTTGGAAAAGATGACCACAGACAAACTGAAGCCTATCAATTTAAAGTTTATGATTCAAAAGGAAGCAAGACCCTCTTCCTCTTGCAACTGAGACATGAAATCTCTGTGAAAACTCGAATCAGCCAGCTTGGGTCACATGCACACGGGGAGACAGGACAGGAAGCACCAGAGCACGTGACTGACACTTCTACCGAGACTTCATGGAAGGGTGGGGGGTGATCCCTCAAGGAAGGGCACAGGGTCCTCACCAGAAAAGCAGAAGCCGTAGCTGCATACCACACGCTGCAGGCTTCTTTATACTCCTGTGCCCAGCACGGAGCCTGGCACACAGTAGGTGCTCAACAAATGTTTGTTGCATGAATGAAGAGTAAGCACCTGGCTGAGCATGGAGACTTTGGGTAACTCATCTGAATGAGCAAGGGGGCTGCCCAGGAGCATGGGACCTGTTCAAGGCTGTCCCTTGAAATTTTGCCAGAAGCACCCACAAAGACCCAAAGAAAGACCCTTGGCAGCAGTACACAATGCCAGATGGGATCTCCCAGGACTGAAACCCCCCACTTGCCCGAGAAGGTTGTGAGGCTAAGTCAGAGGCTCCCCAGGCAATGAACTGGCCCCAAAGCTGCCCATTTACCTCCTTCCAATCAATGGAGAATTGTTGAAGAGCAAGGTTTTCTTTAAAATAATCCATCAGAAATTCTGTAGCTGCATATGAAAATAAACTGGGGAATATTTTTTCAGTCTTTCTTACAATTTATTGATGACTTCTGGGGAGAAGTTTGGGGGATTTTTTTTTTTTTTTCCTTTTCTGGGAAACCTAACAAATTCTTTGGCTACAGTGCTTTTCCTCTTGCAGAGATGGAGGACTGGGCTAATTATGCCTTTGGGTAGTGTCTGCCAGCAAGGATTTTTCCCAGTCCAAAGTTTACACAAGTCCACACGCACAAATCACCATTCCCCTCTCATTATCTTTGCAAACTCAGTTACCTGGGATACATTTTTTGTGCAAATAACCAAAAAAGAGGCAGGGAGGACCAGAAGAGAGGAAAGTGAAAAGAATATGTTGAAATATATTAAATTTTTAAAATTAAAAAAATAGCCCTCATTATAGTCAGAACGTGGTTGAATAGAATGTCATTTTCTTAATTGCTTTTCCTAGGTCTCCAGTGTTTTAAACTGAGGCCTAGTAAGTTAATTCCTAAAAATATTATGAATAAACTTTCTGGCAACAAAAAATGGGATGATTGATCTCAGTATGAAAGCATAATTTTAGGGGAAAGGCAAGTTTCCATATCTTTGAGGTATAAACATCCATTATACGATATACAAGTATATAATTTTAACCAAACTTGTCTCTGTGAGGCTTTCCAAGTGACACAGATAGCCTTGAAAGTTTGCCTTTTCCCTTCCTGCCTGCCCTTGCCTTCCCGAAAGAATTACACCATATTTTTCCTACTTTTTTTTTAATGGTCTCAGCCTTGCATCTGGACCTACATCCAGTAAAGTTCCCATCTTATCTCCACCCAGGATGAAATAATTCTGCTTCTGGGAAACGAAGTCAGCCGTCTCTCAGATTTTGAACTTGAATCCAAATACAAAGACGCCGTGATTATAAACCTGCAGAATGAAGTGGCTGGACTGAATCAGAAGCTGTCGCAGAAAACCACCCCCAGGCAGAGTGACAGGGAGATGTCGCAGAAGTTTCAGGTTCCGGATGAAGACATGGATGCCAAACAGAAAGAGATCCAGAGCCTGAAAAGCCAGGTAGGACCCAGAGCCTTAGAGTCACAACACAAGGTGACAGCTCTCAGTCTAGAGCCTGGGAGCACCCACTGAGAAGAGCCACGCAGAGAGTTGGAGAGGGGTAGCCAGTGCAGCATGATGCTTAAGAACACAAATGCACAGGGGTTAGAGACTTGGCAGGTTTCTAGCATAGTAAGAACAATATTAGCATTTATTAATCTCCAACCACGTGCAAGCATGGGTGCAAAGCACTTTAGATGCATAACTTCAAAGGCCTCTGACCCATCTATTTTATAAGTGAGGAGTCTATGGCAGGTCCAGAGACGTCCAGGAACTGGTTACAGCTTGCACAGCACGTTTGAGGTGGCAGGGCCATTTGAACTCAGGTCTGCCTCATTGCAGACCCCACACTCTCACTCCCACTTCCTATTTCCACCTAATGGGGTTGCTTTGGTGACTGCCTCTCACACCCATCTAGTGCCAGCCAGGAAGAGCTGTGGGCAGTTAGCTAAGTGGGGGAAAAGGATCTCCCAGTATTCCAAACACAGAGGCCTTTTACCAAACCCTGAAGGCAATTGCTGGCTCACTTAAGGGGAATTTCATCAAACAGAAATTCTCTACCTGGAATTTCTGGATTTACCAGTCCTTTCTCTTGAACCTAGACCCAATTTCCTTTTTTTTTTTTTTTTTAGAACTTCTTTAAAATTGGCAGGTGATGTTGTACATAAATTATATCTCAACAGACCAATAAAAAAGAAATTGGCCACTGGTGAATTTTGACTTCAATGCATCATGCTGCTTAAACCGTAGTCATGCCTGGGGCGTGTGTTCTCTGGTTCCCGTCTATACCCAACTCAAGTTGCACAATTTCAGTCCTGGAAATGGTGCCCTAGAAAAGGACATAAGTTCTTCATGGTGAACCTGGGAGATTCTTCCACAAGGGCAAGGACTGGACCCTGTTACCTTCCAGAAGTCTTATTATTCATTCATTCATTTATTCATTTATTCAAATATANAGGCCTTTTACCAAACCCTGAAGGCAATTGCTGGCTCACTTAAGGGGAATTTCATCAAACAAAAATTCTCTACCTGGAATTTCTGGATTTACCAGTCCTTTCTCTTGAACCTAGACCCAATTTCCTTTTTTTTTTTTTTTTTTAGAACTTCTTTAAAATTGGCAGGTGATGTTGTACATAAATTATATCTCAACAGACCAATAAAAAAGATATTGGCCACTGGTGAATTTTGACTTCAATGCATCATGCTGCTTAAGCCGTAGTCATGCCTGGGGCCTGTGTTCTCTGGTTCCCGTCTATACCCAACTCAAGTTGCACAATTTCAGTCCTGGAAATGGTGCCCTAGAAAAGGACATAAGTTCTTCATGGTGAACCTGGGAGATTCTTCCAGAAATTCTTCCACAAGGGCAAGGACTGGGCCCTGTTACCTTCCAGAAGTCTTATTATTCATTCATTCATTTATTCATTTATTCAAATATATATTTGTTGAGTGCCTACGCAGTGCAATGCCCTCTTCCAGGCTCTGGGAAACCATCAGGAAACAAGACAGACATGATCCTTGCTTTCCCCCAGTTATGTTCCAATGAGGGAGACAGAATAAACAAGTAAACAAACACATTCATACTCTAATATTTAAACAAATGAATGACCCTCCTTTGGACCTGTTTTTCAAAGAACAGATAAAGTAGCAGGCCTTACACAATCTACTACTGCAGACAGCTGCATTGACATGGAGCTAACTCATGGATAAGCACCTTTCTCTTGATCTGAACCCAATTTTGTAATCGGACAGAGAAATATCCTTTACAGTGATTTAACCATTTCAGAGCTTTCCTGAGCGAAGTTTTTGTCCAGGTATATTGGCAAGGATGAAACCATTCTCACATATCTTTGAGTCTGAGTCAGCAGGTCACAATTTGAGTGTTGCTTAAAGTGGCTAGAGATATGTGGAAAATTGTTGTTTCACCAAGACGTTATTGAGGAACAATTACTCTGATTTATCATACTGTTGCTTCCTCCCCCTCCTTGATCTTCATTCCTAATTGGAAGAGGATATTTTATAACAAGGCATCGCTGACCTAGAGGGTGCAGCTGACTTGAATCCAAATCCAGTTTCATCTGCTCACGTGTTAGTTTCTTAAATGTCCTGTTGCAGGCAGAACATTCAGCCAGAAGTATAAGCCACATGGCAGGTTGATTTATTGTTCTGATTACTGTATATGTTCTCCCTGGTCCCCTGAAGGTATATGCATATTGATTTGCTTTCAAAGATCTTCGATCCACTACAATATCAATGGAAAATGCTTACCTCCTTGCGGTCTGTACCGACTGTGCTAATTAGCAGCCGAATTGTTATCTTGAAGCAATCACTCTTCCTAGTACTATTAACTTTCTTATGATCCAGTACCCATTTTATTACACAGTATAACAGGCATTAAACATCTTGGGATTTGTGCCAATTATAGACAATATGGATGTTTATTTTGGTACTGAAAGTAATGAAGAGGTTTGAAGACTATTTGGAGTTTTCCCGCAATCCAAAATCCTTAAGCTCTCATACTTAGATTGAAATATTTTATATCTGCCAGACAGCACTGGAATCTTTAGGGGGGGGG